>NW_015114497.1:105718-122173 GCF_001443285.1 Poecilia latipinna
TTAAAAATTTTTTAAAATTTTTTTATTTAATTTTTTTTTTTTTTTTTTAAATGGGAAAAAAAAAAAAAAAAAAAAAAAAAACATAAAAACATGCAGCATAAAAATGCTTGTTGCATTTATTTTAAACGGATGATTTAAGGTACCAATAATTGTCGTCAGCGATTTTAATTTATTTATTTATTTTTTAAATATGTGTGATCCCAGAAATCTAATACATTTCAAATGTCCTGATCACCAAAGGGGAGGAGGGGTCACTGAATAAATCTGAAAGGACAAAAGATGGCTGAAGGCATGGGAACATCTGCTACGTTTCATTTTTCCAGCTATGCTGCCAGCAGCTTCGCACTGTGAACACTGTTGGTCAGTGGTCATTTGTTAATATCAGGAAGTGTGGTCATGCAGGTTGACGCCCCTCATCTTTACCGGGTTCTGTTTAAGGTTGGAGAAATGGTTCACTGAATAAATCAGTGATGCATTAAACACAAAAAAGGGATTCTGAAGCCTCGTGTTCATCGTCCTCCTGGTCGAAGGTAGAATTAGGCGTATTAATTCAGAACGCGGCGCACGGTGCTGTGTAGTTAACACACATCTTAAATGAGGCCAGTTTATAAAGTCTGTCCTACAAGACTAATGATGTGTGTGTGTGTGCTGGCAGCGCGGGGCCGTGTCCCCCGGGTCCTGTAACATGATTAGTCCAGAAGCAGTTTGACATGAGTGACTAAAGTACAGCAACCCACTGTGATTTTAGTGCCTCAGCCTCCAATGCAAGGTCAACGAGCTTCGGTTTTCAGTGAATTAATTTCAGTTGACAGCATTTAACGTTTCCCGCACAGTTTGGGGTCTCTGTAATGGTGTCATCCTGTTTCTGCTCCCTACCTCCTCCAGACATCAGCGCTTCCTTGGCGAGATCCATTTGAAGCTGATGTAAAGATACCAGAAAGGTGTTCACGCCAGCTCTGTGGGACTCCATTTGACTTCATACTTGCTGCTTTTAGTAAATGCTCTGATGTGCAGGGTTGGAGTTGCAAGATGTAGTCTGCAATAAGTTGATCTTCAATACAGTTTTGTACCCGCTGCTACTGCTGGTAAAATTCTTATCCTGTTGCTTTGATCGTGATGTTTATGCTGGTAGAGCTGAAGAGGAGGAAGGCACTACAGAGCTCTAAGGGGAGTAAACGAAACCCTAGCAGTTAAGAATTCAATTAGTTTTGATTAACAAACTGATCGGGAAAACTCAGAGTAGTGAGTCTTTTTGTCAACAGCAGAACACCAGAGGCACAGGCGGTCATGTAGTTACTCTTGCTGCCACAAGAGGAAGACACAATCTACGCAGGGGACACTAACAAGTTTAATTTGACTAGATGTCTCAGAACATACTAAATTATTTTAAATGGTGTGGACCTCAAGCCGCTATGATGTATAATTTACACATTTCATCTTTTTATGAATTGAAAATGATCTCTTTCTATTTACAAATATACCAGTTTTTGATATTTATAACTGCACTTTTTACATCTATTAATTTATTTTCTATCTTCCTGTCTGTATTTTCATCGTTTATTTTTAGTTTATTTCCTCTCATCCTCATTTCTCCTCAACATTTACTATGTATTTTATAGTTTGCTCTACTTACATTTATATTTTAACATTTTTGTGTTTCATCTACTTTTATTGAAATTTCTCTGTATATTTTCATTTAATTATGCTCTATTTTTATTTCTACATATGCTTTTTTTTCCTGCTTTGTCTTTAACATGTATATATATTTTTTCCATTTCTTGTATAACATTCATTTGATGTAATAAATACATACATTTCATCTTTATGTGTTTTGGTACATAGGTGTGGACTGTTGCAAGTTGGAGACAGAGTGTTGTCCATCAATGGGATCCCGACTGAAGATGGCACTCTGGAAGAAGCTCATCAGCTGCTCAGAGACTCTGCTCTGGCAAACAAAGTTACAGTGGAGGTTGAATTTGATGTTGCAGGTATCGCCTACTGAAAAATGTTCACGATAAAACCTAAAGTCTGGTTAAGCTTCACCTTTCTGTTTTTTTTTTTTTTTTTTTCCCTGTTTGAATCCAAATTAGAGTCTGTTGTTCCAAGCAGTGGCACTTTCCACGTCAAACTACCGAAGCGCAGAGGAGTGGAGCTGGGCATCACCATCAGCGGTAGGTCTGAGGGACTGTCAGCAAGGGGCAGTGTTGCTCAAACACACATCATCACTTTCAAGTTGTGGAGTCTGAGTTCCCTGATCCATAAAACTGAGACTTGTGAAAACATGGAGGCACATAGCTCATTACCTCTGAATAATGCTGGTCTGTACCAGTGTCCTTCATTAGGACACTGGTCAAAAACAAAAAAACAAAAGGGAAAGCCAAGTTGTCATAGAAAGGGATGCAAAATGATTGATTTTTCAGAATCTTGTCTGTTCTTTTGTGCTGCTACATGAAATAAAAACATTTTTTCCCCACTTTTACCAGCAAGTAAGAAACCTGGCAAGCCCCTCATCATCTCGGACATCAGGAAAGGAAGCATAGCACACAGGTGGGTTCCATCATACATATATGTACATTTCCCCACAGTTGGATGCTGCGGGTCACATCAGAGACGACGTTGATCAAGGTTTACACTGACTCGCTCATGGACCAGATAAGATATGTCTGCGGTGTAACGGAGGGCTAATAGGATTGAGCCATCATAACTAGATCAGTAGGGCAGCTACATTTCAGTCGGGGTCGATTAGGTTTAGGGTGAGGTTACGGTCACCCCCACAGATCCCACTGAGGCTAAGAGGATTCTGCTGATGCTGCCTCTGGTCCAGGTTAATGGTTGTGATCATCTCGCTCTTGGTTGTGTCTGCTAGAACAGGCACTCTGGAGCCCGGGGACCGGTTGCTGGCCATCGACTCTATTCGCCTGGAGAACTGCACCATGGAGGACGCCATGCATGTCCTGCAGCAGGCCGAAGACATGGTCAAACTGCGGATCCAGAAGGACGAGGACAACATTGGTACAAGGGTCCCGCTCATAAAATATTAATGTTCAAAGTAAACAAAAAGAGCATTCCTCCAGTTCGTGATACAAGATCTATGGCTGTGCAAAACATCTTGAGTTCATATTTCTACACTCAGTGTAGAGCAACTTGCTGCCTTTAAAAAGCCCTATTTGGACTAAATGTTGGTGCAAGGGGCTGTACAGTTAAATAGGATCAATAATGTATAGTTTAAAACCAATCACTTAGTTGATTCTACATAACTATGCAATGTAGTGTATGATTGTGAAATGTATAAATGAATGAGCTGCATTTGTATTCAGCTCCCCTGCAACATTAATGTGATGCCTAAACCTCAATGCAACAAACGTACTTCAGAAATAACTTGATCAGAAAATATTCCACCCATGTGAAATTAAATCTTTAGTATAACACAATTGTTTTATGAAGGACTTTGTCACAGAGCTCAAGGAACAGAAGCAGATAGGTTGGGGATAAAGTCAGAAAACCATTGGCTTTTACAGTACCCTGTTTAAACACAGAGCACTGTTTAAGCCAACCCAAAAAAGTGAAATAGACTGCTACAACTGCAAATTTACAAAGACACGGTCATCATCAGGGGAAGCAGCTGACAGGACCATGGTAGTTTTGGAGGAGATGCACTGCCCAGTTGGGAATAATCTGTCAATAGGATAACTTTCAGTTTTGTCGTCCACAAATCAGACTTTGATGGAAGAAAATTGTTGTTGAAAAGATGACTCCTTTTCTGGCCTTCACGCAAAACCCCACATTTAAAAAACCAAAACTCATCGTCCTGAAAACATCATCCCCTTGTTGATATGAGGTGATGACGGTATCATGCTGTGGGACTGCCTTCTTCAGCAGATGAAAGATGTTCAAAGCTTATGTGAAAATGTTGGCAAAGGTGGATTGATTTTGTAATAAACGTTTAGACTTGTATCTTCCCCCCCAAAAAAATCAGTTATGATCTTTGTGCTGCTCTCTCACATAAAATCCCAACTAAAGACCCAATGGGGCTAAATGTGAAACTGCTCAAGGGGAATGAACACTTGGGCAAAGTACCGTATAATCGAGGTGTCAAGCTTTTCTGAGCTCCCACCTTTGGTCTCGGCACACTTTAAAGTATTTGGTGTAAAGGATTATATTCAGGCTATTAAGGTTTACAAGCCTTGTTTGATAAGGATCCGTAAGCCAGCAATCGAGCTCTAACTGAGGTGCGTCTGTGTTTTATTGCACATTTTATGTGCCTGGGGGTATTGTGTGCTTTTTGCTGTAGATGAGCTGGAGATGTCAGGCTCCATAATCTACACAGTTGAGCTGAAGAGGTTTAACGGACCCCTGGGCATCACGATATCTGGCACAGAGGAACCTTTCGACCCCATCGTCATTTCTGGCCTTACCAAGAAAGGTCTGGCAGAAAGGTGAGCAAAGAGCAGGTTTAAGAACATGTGAAGCTTGTTTGCTGATGTTTTTTTTTTGATAAATGAGATGCTTGAACAATAGCTGGCTGGTTTCTTTCAACAACAAGAAGCCTCTTTGTTTCTGTCTGTGTCCGATCGCTGGCAGTCTGACAGGATTCTCCAACCGGCTCTGTTGTCGCTGGCTGGTATAATCTGGTAACTCTTTCTCCTCTGCCTTCCTGTCCCTGCAGAACCGGGGCCATCCACATAGGAGATCGAGTTCTGGCCATCAACGGGGTCAGCCTTAAAGGGAAGCCTCTGAGCGAGGCCATTCATCTGCTGCAGACGGCCGGGGAGTCCGTCACCCTCAAAATCAAAAAACAAGCTGACCGTATAGATCTCCTTTTTTGAATTATTTGCTTTTCAGATGGAAACCGTTAAATTTTCAAATGACTAAGATGAAAAGTAATGTAAAAGGATTTAAAACAAAAAATAACTTGATTTGTGGAAAATTAAGACGCATCTTGGAATATAAATCGCTTTGATTCTGCGTTTATGGAGGCCTATTTGGCATCTCTCAGGTTTCTGCTTGTGTTGAAACCTGAGAGATGTGCTTCCATTTTTCAAAAATCTATTTCCAAAGTTAACTCACGTTTTCAAAAATGACCCAACGCTCCAAGATGTTTGGAAACAAACATGAATGGAAACAAAAGCAAACAAAACTGTTTAAAATTAGGAAGTTCAAAAGAATTAAAAAGAAGAAAATTATCTTCCCCCAAGTAACTGCTCTGCTTTTTATTCCCAGAGTCTGACTGTCGGCGTTCGGTGGACAAAGAAGGCGGCTTTCTGAGCGATCCAGAGGATGAACTAACAGGCTCCCAAAAAACCAGCAAATTCTCAGAGGTCTACTCGGCCAATGTTCCCAGCATAGACTCGGCCATGAGCTCCTGGGACAGTGCGGCGTTTGATGCAGGCTACATTAGCCAAGGTGGGTGCGAGGACAGGACAGTGGAAAAATATTTACCCCAATATTAAATTCTTCTGCTTTTATTATTCTAGGACGCACACACATTTCTAGTCATCAAAGGAATTTCAATGTCAGAGTAATCTGAATAAAACCAAAAAACAGCAGTCAAAGAGGTCTTCAATCATTTATTATTGAATCATAAATTGTGATTATTTCTTTTATTTTAGGCATTAATTTCATCAGTCACAACCAGGCCTGATCACCTCTAGACATGTGGAATCGGCAAATTACTTGAACAGATTCTGCCTGGCAACATGAAGCAGATTAAAAGATTTTGTTTGTTGTTGTCTCAGATTTGTTTGATCTGAGACATTTAATTTATTTGCACAAAAGAGCAAAAATATAAAATGTCTGTAAGAACAAGGCGGGGGGGGGGAATCTAATTTTCTTTCAGGACTATATCTGCACAAAACATCTGATTTACTCCTAAATCCACTTGACTGGAGGCGCCCGAAGCACAGAAGCCACACGCCCTCCGGCTCTGGAGGTTTGGGACTGCAAGCAGGGCTGTACGATGGAGGATTCACTGAGGATGAGTGGGACAAGATACCTGGGTGAGTCCGGAGGGCTGAGGTTATGTTTCCAAGCAACTGAGAAGAAATGTCCTGTTCAACAACAATGTTCCAATTATATTTATTCATTCATTTGCTCTTTATAAAAGCATTTCAGGTTTGTTCTTGTTGATGTCATTCATGGCTGCTAACACTGAATTGTAGCAGTGAAATGAGAAGGCTAAATATTGCTAAGCTTTCATAACTGGACTGCAAACTACGAATAAATATTTGTAAATCAAAAAATGCACTGAATGCTGTACCACAGTTTGAAAAATGTGGACATTAGCAATGGGTTGTATGATATTTAAGTGACAATAGTATGTTGGCTCCATCTGCAGTAACTGAGAGCAAGTTTATACCTTTAGGTTAGAGTTATCACAATATCATAAGATGCACTGATATTGCTGGGTTGAATCAAATCAAATAAATATATTGCGTGTTGCGCTGGCAATCTGTAGGAATCTTAAAGTTCTCTCATTGTCAACATCTGTGTCAACGTATCTTTAGGTGGTGAATTTCATGTTTTGTTTTTTTTATATATATATTTTCCTTTTGTTTAAAAGATACAGTTCTGGTCAGATCAGAAAAACCTGGAAATTTAATGCAAAGTTTTCAGTTCTTCCAGAAATAAACATACACTATTTCATCTATTTGTAAGAAAAAATGCTCACTACTACAACCATTAAAAAAACAATTTCAAATTTGTTTTTGTGCAACTGAACTCTTTATGCTTTCTCCCAGATTTTAATAGTCTACACAGGTTTTGAATTAAATTTGGTTCAGCTGGTAGTCGTGCGGTGGTGAAGTTGTCTGAGTAATGCTTCCTCTTATCTCATTTATCTCTCTTCATTCAGGGAGGGTGTTTGATTCCAAGTTGTCTACTTATTTGCATATTAGTGCATCTTCTGGATATCACACGAGACTTGAGTGGCGAGTGACATTTTTGTCTAATGATTTCAAAATAAAGGTTTGAAATGAGCCGAAGTAAATGGCCAGTTGCGCAAATTAAATTTGACATGGAAAAAAAACCCTGTTATTAAATGGTTGTAATGGTGAACATAAACTGACATGTGCTCTAAATCTTTACAATCAGATGCAAGACACCAATTGAAATCATGACTTTAAATTGCTTGTAGCTTTGATGGTGGAACAGAGAACGGTAACTCTGATCAGAGCCGTATTCTTAGTCTGAACATGTTGCTGTTCTTTTTGTTGAGAAATCTCTCTGCACCTGTTTTATCATGTTGTGTGCATACATGTTGTGTGCTTTTCCAATCTGTCATTTTTTTTTTCTTCTTTCTCAGGTATTCTATCTCTGATCTGCTTTATTAACTGTTCGCAAGCTCTCTGGTGTCACAATCAGATGCCCTGTCATCCCTTTTCCACACAAAATGCAAAAACATTTTCCTCTGAAAGCAACTAAAAGACTTAAGGATACATCTGCCTCATGTCTCCTCAAGCTTGACCCTTTTGAACTTGTTGCGTTTCTTTCTTGCTTTTTTTCTAAATCTAGTCGGACTCCTTTCAGTCCCTTCCTGAGCCAATTTACAGTTAAAAAAAAAAAAAAAAAAAAAATCAACTTTTTTGTTTTTTTTTTATTGTTTGGGGCTCTCCAGTGCAGCAGCCAAAAGAAACTACATTTCCCATGCTGCTTTTCTATGCAGCAGTCCCCTCCAGACTTTGCAGGGTTGCTCTTATGTTATGGTTCCTGCACTGTCATAGATTCGTCAGCCCCCCTTCCTGCCATGGCACGTTGAACAAAGACGACAGCTTCTGGTCCCAGGCTCTCCAGGACCTCGAGACCTGTGGTCAGTCTGGGATTCTCAGGGAACTGGAAGTAGGTGGCCTCCATCTGCTTTGTCCTTCTGATTCCTCGGGCTTATCCCAGCTTTAATGAACATGCCTGATGAAGCATTATGATAACCATCAGTGAGTAATCTCTTATTAAATCTGACAAGACAAGTCGGGCACCTGCTGCCAGATTGACCAAGGAAAGGTTTTACACAACGCCTCAGCTGCTAATCTGCATACTAGGCTACATTAGAAAATGCATGCATGCTTCCTTTATTTTTTTGTTTTGTTTTTTGGTTTACTACATCGTATTGAAATAATTCCTGCCCATGTCGACTCTTCCAGGCCTCTATGACAGGCAGCACACTCAGTCTGTACCTGGAGGAGACCAAGACCAGTGAAGACTCAGTGTTGCGCTCTGAGATTAGTCCAACAAAGACGGAAGGAATCCACGGCAGGTCTAAAAACAAAAGCCTGAACATGGCAGGAGCCAGAGATGGATCATCCAGGGCCAAAGGGGACCCCTCTGATATTCTGTCCCCTTCATCCCTGGCACTGCAGAAGGTGAATTGAGGATGTGTGCCTCATCCACAGTTGAAGAAAAAGGCTTAATGGATGTTTACTTCTATGGAAAGGCTTCATAAGATGCGTGATAATACTGGAAATGTATCATATAGCGCACTAACCCGACTAATTTTACCAGCAGAATTTAAAACGATTTTAACAGAGTAACTATTGCCAGCATTGGACATTACAATAAATATAATTTAAAAAAAAAATCAGTTTATATGAATATTTAACAAGTACCCTGTACATTTGATTTTCTGCATTATGAACCATGTCAAGTTCTGAATCCAAACATACTATGACCCAAGTCCCTCATGCCTTGAGGCCTAATATAAATAACTCATACCAGCACAGATGCTGGCTATAGAACATCACGTCTGCCTCGTTTTTACACATTTTTCCAAACAGAAAACGGGGGAAGGGGCATGCAAACATGTTTCTGAGACTCTGCGCTGTGCACATGTTTTTTGAGCCCACTTGCTGATTTCCACACAACCAAATACGTTTTCAGCGTAGTGCCGTCTCAGACCCACTCGTGTCTCCTTTACTTCTTTTACAGTAACTGAACTATGTGAATTGCTGCCCTGTCTCCTCCCAATGAAAGGACAGCGGGATCATCAGAATCAACAAATTATAGAAGCAAAGAAAACAGACTGGTATCACAAGAGAAGAGTCGTGATTGTTAAAACGTGTTCCATGATTTGGTTTGAGACATTGCTAGGAAGGAAAAATATGAAACGGGAAGCAACCGTACAACTAAATAAAGAAAAATGTGCTCAGATCAGATATGAAACGGTGTTCAACATCGCCGCGCAAAATTTACAAGATGTACGACAGGAAATGTTACACCGGGCAACGGCTCACACACAATGTTCACATTATTTAAAAAAAAAATCGAACTGCTTTTAATACAGTAAAAAATTAATTTGCAGCTTCACCTGAAACTGCACACAATGTACTAGCAGTTATCTCTGACACACCTGTTGCCGCCTGCCTTAGGTTATGTTTGGCTGGCAATAAAGAAACACATGACTGTCCTCCACAGAGTAATAATCTTATTTGGAGTTGATACAACTTTTCTCATGTCATGGAAAGTTATCTGAACAACATCTTTATAGCTGCTGTTTGATTGTGGATGAATCCGCTGTTCTTCCAAAACGAAACGCATAATTCGGAGGCATAAAGCCGTGGTTGCTCCAGCTGGTTTAGTGTTTCCACATTGGCTAACGGAAACAAAGTGTTGCTGTCGGCAAGGAGTTGCCATTTAGCCCAGTGTCCAGTGACCGGCAGTACACGGTCAAATTTGTTAAATTTAAACATTCCATACGGCTTCATATGCACGTGTGCAACTGTAATTGTTTCTTGTTTGCAGGTCTCTCTAAGGAAGGATCTTGAGAGCCACGACTTTGGTTTCAGTGTATCAGATGGGCTCTTGGAAAAAGGAGTTTATGTCAACATGATTAGGCCGGACGGCCCCGCTGAACAAGCTGGTCTGAAACCTTATGACCGGATACTTCAGGTACTGTTTCTCTTTGAACAGGTTAAAACTATATGAGGGGGGGGCAAGAAAGCTGAAATAACTTGTTGCAGAGCTCATTGGAATAATCGGTATGCTCTGTCGACATACTTACTTAAATAATGTTGCTTTTAAATGTAAACCCTGCCCCATTAAAATACCATCTTTTTAGCAAAACTTGAGATTTTGATAATTTCACCTCTTTTCCCTCATGAACATTCATGCAGTCTATACAGCTTGACTGAAAAAAACAACAAAAAAAACGCCAAAAACAACCTGATTGTGTGTGTGCACTTTAAACTATACTGAGATACAGTTTCACTTTCTTTCAGCAATCTATCATCTTCAGTAATATGCCTGTCGGCATGGCACATATTAACTCGGCACTATTTACTGTTTGTATCTCCGTCAACAAACCCTGTCTCACATAAAGCAGAGGTTCTCAATTCTGGACTTTAGGGACCATTAGCCCACATGTTTTTGTTTGCTTCTGCCACAAGCTGCCTTAGTGTTTTGCATATATATTTTTAATCCATAATCAAATCGACAACAAATTGAAAAAGTCAAAGTCCTGATGTGAAACTCTGTTTTGCACTCTGGAAATGTGCCACTAGTTTAAAAAGGTTTGAGAAGCACTGCGCTGCGCTTTAAATCCCAAAGAAACGACTTACAAGAAAAACTTCACTTCAGTTTTAATGGGTTAAACAAATGCAAAGTTGAATGTTAATTGGTGGCTGTGGTCTTCCAGGTGAACCGCGTGAGGACCAGGGACTTGGACTGTTGTCTCACTGTGCCTCTAATTATGGAGGCCGGAGACTGCCTGGATCTGGTCATTAGCAGGAATCCACTGGCAGCCGTTTACGCGGAGCTGCCCAACAACTGTGACGACCCCTCGAGCTCGCTTCTCTGCTTCGCCAACTACAGGACCAACAGCATCGCCCTGTGAACACGGGGGGGATGAAAGTGGAACACTGCAGCGCTGGGACCTCACACATGCAACACACGTGGTTCAGTTTGTCGCATTGTAGCTCTCTGATGGACCTTTACGCTCGTGTTCTGCACACAGGAACAACCACAGTCTGCCTCAGAGCATCTCTCTCTCACTCAACATTACACGACTGTTGCTTTTGGTCACTGCTGTGTTCAGATGATTTAGTTCTTTGGAGACTGAGGCTTCAGAACAGAGTCCCCTATCACTCCGTCCCTCCTGTTCTCCCCCGCCCCCCTCCTCCTCGCCAGAGGCACAGCCACATGGAGGGTTATATAACCGAAGAGTCATTGCTTCTGACGGGGGCCAGGACGTCAACGCACATGTCTTCACTCTGCAGGATCGCATGATGTGCACACTCGCAGCTAAAGATCTAATATGTTTTAACGTTCTTGTTGCCACTGGTTTTATTTTTCCACACGGAATGCATTGGTTTATATGCATGGAAAGCACTAACGTAGAGACACCAGGCGTTGGTGAGATCAAGGAACATTGCACTTATTTGAGTTATTTCAGCCATGAGTTGGCTCACTGCCTTGGTTTTCTGGCCTCTGCCCAGCACTGGCTGCCCTAAAAAGCGGATGAGCCCTTGAATAGTCCTGAGCACTCCCTGACACCTGCCAACAACTTTATATTTTAATTCCACAAAAACACTTGAGGTCAATTGAACCTGTTTATGACACTTGAATTATGATTATGCTCTGAATTGTTCCAGAGGGATGTTTGTGTGCACAAATGATTTCTTTTAATGTCCACTTTTTTTTTTCAGTATTTGCTTCTGTCACACATTTACAAAGATGTGGGTCATGTTCATTTTGCACATGTTCAAACACTGTTTACTTTTTTTTTTAAGAGCTCAAATTCAATTTTCACAACTTTTCTGGACATTCTGCTCTTTCTAACATGAAACGCTAAGGATGCAAGCTGTATGCAAATCCTTATTTTCTATGTTCTTACAGGGAACTTTGTGAGAGTGCACTTTTTTAGTTTAAAAGTAGGATGTGGTAATTCATTCTTTTTGTAATAAAATGAACGCACTGATCTGAAAGATTACGTTAAGTTATGTGGTGGCTGGTGTGAATATGTTGGTGTCCCATTTGTAACAGCCTCAGAGGCAAATTTATAGTTGGGTGAGCTTGTTTCAGACTTCTCATGCAATGTCATTCAATGTCGAGGCCCGTTTTAAAGGTCTTCTCTTAGTATTACAATGTTTTTGTAAAATGCATTATGATGTGCAGTGTCTTTTTTTTTTTAGTAAAGGCATATAATGTTTCAGGATCTTTGTGCAAGCTAACCTGAATGTGTTTCTGTACTTTTAGTTTTTTTTAATTCCAAATCTTCTGTGAATTTGTATGTTTTGGTCAAAATGACCACTAATATTGGATTTTAACTTAGCAAGCAGTCCAGTTTTTTTTATTTTATTTATTGTAATAAAGTTACAAAACTGTAATATAAGTGTCCAACTTTTAGAACGTGTACTCTGTGACCCATTTTTTTTGCAGAGCTGAAACGAGTCAGTTTTTCTTAGCCAAAAATGAATGTAATGATCTTTATTCATGATTCAGTTATGTTTACCTATATGGAAACGGTTAAAATATCCTTCAGTTGGCCAATTACAAGACAACTGTATTGGATTTATAACAAATGTAACCCAGTTAAAACCAAATTAATATATTCTAATCACAGTTGGATTCAGATTAAATTGAAATCATCCAGTAATGAGTCTAAGACCAGTTACCAAATCCTTATTTCACTTGTATATTTCAGCCACATATCTCAGATTAAGTAATAAATACAGACTTGAAACTAAAATGATTGGTTTATAGCTTTTACAACTGAATTCAGTTGTAAATGTGGTGAAATTTAAACATAAAAGCTTTAACCTTGGTGAAAGGAACTTTAAATTTGTTCTTGTACTGCTATTTTGGGGCAAGATGAGGCATATGCAGGACGACTCCAATACATGATTCATGTTCACAGTAAATTTGAACAGGAGTGATTTATTTGCCTAGCAGCACAACTCTCTTTATTTTTGAAGAAACCATTTGAGACTAATTTAATGAAGGTGAACATACCCATAAACCTTTCTGTGTCTTGATGGGAACCCTGTGCTTTGGTGGTGGTTTTGATATTTGGAGACTGATGTACCGTCTGAGATGGATTCAGAAACGTATGCTACTTGTTTGTTCACCCTCATTAACTCCATTCAAGTACTGATATCGAGATTTTGTTTTAAAGCAGAAAAGGAGGAAGCAAACCACTTGCCTTTTCTGCTTTAAAACGGAGACAAGTCTGACTTACCAGCTTCTTAAAATTATGGATACACATTTTGACTGTAACTGACTGTGGCTATGTAATAACACAAAAAAAAATACAGTTGTGTTAGTTTGTGTGTAGGAAGAGATGTTGCAATATTTGATCATCAGAGCTAGGGGTGAGCATGTATACATGTTGAATAAAAGTGGGCCACTTTGTTTTCTCAGATTCAAAACAGTCTTGGTTTATCAAGTAGAATCAGAACAAATTTAAGAGAATAATCAACAACCTCATCCCCTTTTCCAGTCTATCAGATCGTCATGGCCGACTGTATTTCTGAACTCCAGAAATACCAACACAGAAGTTTTAGATGCTGTCGCCTGCTTTAGCTGACCCATTGTAGCTCTATAAGCAGCAGTGTCTACTTTTCAAACAATACATAATGCAGAGTAAAGAAAACGGCACACAAACAATCCAAGGAAAATATGTTTATTTTATCTATATAGACATGATGCAATATGCATCTTGAAGGGGATAACTTTGAGACAAAAAGAAATGCTTTGGTACATCAGAGTTTCCAAGTAGCAAAAGCAGCAAGAAAACGCAATGGCTCTTGCACACATTTGAGGAAAACATTTTTATTTTTTTAAGCTTTGTGTCCAGTTGCATCAGCCAATCAGTCATAATTATGTATTTTCAATGGACAAAGCATACAATTTATATGTCATTATTGCACACCGAAAAGGTGCAGTAAAGATTCTAGATAGTCTATCCTGGAGAAACACATTTCAGTAGATTCTGTGATGATGTTCAGGTGATGCACAGTGAAAAATTGTCAGAAAAAGGCAAATGTGAATTATTAACAGTTTCAATTCTAAAACACAAACACAGTTTTAACATTGCAGGCTACAACCAGATGTCCTGTCGAGCAAACCTGCTACTGAAATCAGCAAAATGGAGATAACTGTCAGGTATTTTAGAATAAAAGTAACATGACAAAACGACGTCTTCCCAGATCTCGCTGATGATTTTTAAAAAAAATCTGAGTATTTGATATAGTCCTACTCTGTCCTGTCATTATTTTTAGCGGGCAGAAAACTAGATGCTCTGTGTCAAAGTTAATATCAAAAAGTTAAAAGCTAAAAACATTTCCTCTTAAATAAGAGCAAATTCTACATTAAAGGTGATACGACATAAAGTGCAAAGAGAGGTTTCAATAAATGCACTGGGGCTGGACTAAGTAGTCACAGAGGCAGGACACACATACTCTAAAAACTTTTTCTTTCTCAACTCTTTTTCTCTTTATTTTTAAAATATTTGACTTGTTTTTTTTTTAGGCTGGATCTTTGTTTGAACGAGCCAAGGCCTTGTTTATCATGTAACTGAAGGAGTTTATGTCCCGTATTGTCTCTATTATGATCTGCACAAATGGAGTCTGAGAGCATTTTGAATAAGGAATCACAATCACACGTGAACGATTTAGAGATTTGAAGTCATTTTTCAGCTAATTGCCCACTTTGTTACTTGAATTCGTGAGAAGTGAGTCACTTCTTGTGCCTTCTTCGAATTCCTCGTCTTCTCGGAATCAACAGAAAAGTAGTAAACATTGAACAGGTTCTATTTAAAAATACTGCTTTAACTGAGATCAGTGCGAACTATAGCAACAACATTTGTAACATCAACAATATCAGTAGAGTAAAAAACAAATTACAAGAGAAAAACAATTATAACAATAAAATATATCTCTTTTTAATAGAAATCAAACCATGGTATCTCTAATACGAATATATTGGACAATGTAAACCTACCCTTATCAAAGTTAGCAAAATATAATAACACAGTAAGCACATCAATCGTATTCCTCTCACAGAGAGCGCTCACATCATTGTTTCTACAATGGTGTGGGTGGGCTTGATCAAACCATTGTTCCCGTTCGGGTCCAGAGGCTGTGTCAGCTCGCTGCTCTTCAAATTGTACTCTTTCGGGCGAGAGCTCACGCCTGACTTTGCTGGAGCCGCCACTGCCTTGATCCTCTGGGGAGGGGGAAAGGAAACGGGACATTAGGCTAATGATCGTCAGAAACAAGGGCTCCTTCAAGGCTCAATGAGACAGTTACTGAGTTTGAGACGTCAAACGTTTTTTGGAAATTAAAGACTTGTTAATTCAACACTGATCAAGACATTTTAATTTACCCAGACAACGATGGATACGTCTAAGAAGGTCTGTTTGAGATGAGAATCTAACAACAGAATGTGACTTTGGGTCTATCTTGCCTATTTATATTTGACTGATTCTCTTCCAAAAACCAAAGAGCCAGAGATGCAAAACATGTTGGTTAAAACACTTTAAAATTATATGCGTAACTATGATTGATTTGCTACCGAAGCCAATCAGTCTTGAATGTAAACATATTGTAATTTTTGATAAGAAGTTTATATAGAAAGTTGCAAAAAAGAAAACACAATCATTTGTTCAATTACAACCTGATATGTGACTCTCTGTCTAGCTTTTAGCTTTGTTAGAACTTTTTTCTGTCTTGTTTCAAACTCTTTGGGTTAATTTCTCTGATTATTAGTCATTTTCCCCCAACTTCCTTTGATCAGGTCATGCACCCAACTGCAGTACATGCTACTAATTAGTTGAACCTGATTCTCTTGTCACTCAATCACCTTCCCAGCAGTTAAAAGCCAGTCGGTTTTGGTGCCTCTCTTTGCAAGACCCTTCCATTTCCCCTCAATGCTTTTTTTTTTTTTTAACTTTGTTGTCCATGATTCCTTGTTGCCTGACTTTTATTCCCTGTTGCCTGACTACATTTTTAAGCCAATATTAGACTGCCATTTTCTTGTTTCTTGTCTTGGATTCTATTCCACCGCATTTTATACCCAGATTCTGAAATGAGCTTTCCTTCCACTAAGCTTTCTATTAGTTTTCCATTGAGTTGAGGAAACTTTTGGATTTTGGAATCTGTTCAAAACCACTGCAGATGACATGTTGCTGTTCTTTGCAGATACTGTATAGCAGTTGTTTGGAAATTATTCAAGCAGACTGATGAGTGACAGCTAATCTGACAGACTCTTGCATCCAGCGTCCTGTAATATCTCCCACAAAAAAGCAAATGGTTAATATCTGTTAATATAGAGTTGCATCCTATGGATGTTAATTTATCACTGTGAACAGTAATTAACAGTTTCAAATTACTGAAATCAGCTAAAGTGTGGAGAGTCCATCCGATTAGCTGTTAGCATTCTACCACCCTGGAGAATTTTCCACTTTCTACTTCTAGGTGACATCTTTCTACCTAAATTAAGAAAAATTTCAGTGCTCATAACTTCACAAAGTAT
>NW_015114497.1:125564-128736 GCF_001443285.1 Poecilia latipinna
TTGTCAGAAGGAAAATATCAAGACAGCATATCCATAGTTTGGGGATATTCATAGTTAATATTCTGTGAGTGGGTGGGAGAATCTCCATGGAAAGCCTGAAGTCTACTAGTGACCAAAATTAAACAGACCAGTACTTTTTTAGTGTCAACATCTGTAACGTTGTGAGAGGATAACGCCAAATTGCTATATAGCATATAAAATGCCAGATCAAGCTTCCTTATCGCCCGCTGACTCATGCTGACTGGCTACTCGCAATGTGGGTTAATCATTTCAAAATTCACCATGGAAATTTCCACTTAGGAATCAAAACATTGCTTTATATTCTAACTATTATTATAAAATGTGATGGGGCCAATATTTAGAAACTGAAAATGTTTTTGATAGAAGCTACAGTGATTGTCTTATGAGAAATTTAAAATGACATATTTTTACACTATTTCTTTAATAAAGTGTCGCTTAGAAACTCAATCCGCTCACCTCTATGAGAGGTCCCTCTGACTGCAGGATCTTGATGACCATCACCATTGGGATGCAGATCATAGAGGCCAAAGCCAAACACCAGCCCAGGCCAATTGCCCATTCGGGATATTCGTACACCTTGTTGTAGGTCAGTGGTTTGTACTTTACCAGGGAGAAAACAAAGCAACCCTAAGAAGAGAGAGAGAAAAAAACATGCTGCCATAAGCAGAAGCTCTGTAGCCTGTCAACATCTGTAGACACATCCACATGGTTCTAATGATGTAATATTTGTCTGTCTCACCATGCAGAGGACAGGAGTGATGATGGTCCAGCTCCACTTCATCCACGGGTTTGGTCTGTAGCCAATCATGTCCTCGACTGCATCGTAGAAATTATCAGCTCCTAAACGGTGCAAAGAAAATGTAATAAGCCATGAAGATGCTGTATGTTTCTGCTAAATAACAAAACACCATCTGACATTTCTGTGCATTGTTTCTGATCACAAAGTGACCTTCATGTCGACATGCAGAGATTAGCACATTTAGGGACCCTTATCTCTGCTGTTTACTATAAACTGCAGCATCATTTTTCCACTAGATCATGTTTTGAATATATAGGCAATCATGGGCTTGTCTCAGGAGGTTATCGATTATCTTGTCAGGGTGAACTTATAATGAAGTGGTGAAGTCACCTGGGATGAATTTACTGTCTTTGACCAGTTAGCTAAATGTGCTTGGTTGTGTCTAAATTTTGTTTGGTAAAATTTTAATTTATTTTATTTGTTAATTTTATTAAATTTGTGTATCTTTGCGAAAGACTTACTATTAAATATTATCAAATAAACTGCTCTAAATTCCATAATTGAACATTTTTGTTAGACAAAGCAAAAAAAGTTGATCTTATCGTAACGTCCAGTAAGTGAACAAATACACCAAAACACAACAATTACTTCAAAAGCATTTAAGTTAATAAAACATAGCATATCTTATAAGTTAACAAAACATAGAGCACATTTTCATTTAGGCTGAGTCCGATAACTGAGGAGCATCTGGACCATGAATTAATCACTCATTCACTTCTTTATAATTATTTGCTTGGTTCTTTGTTTTATTCAATATAAATAGTCTTTTTTGTTTGTTAAAATAAAGATTAAAGCAATTTATCTTAGAATAGTAGACATTTTAAGACGTTAAGTTGGAGTTTGAGAGTTCAACCTCTGAACTTGGAAGCAGATAACTTTGAAAAAAAAAAAAAAGAACCATCATTTTTCCTCCAATATGACAATTTGTTTAGTTTGGCATTTGTTTGTTTAATTTGGCATTAGAGATTCTTTATATTTAAATCCCAATGCACATTTTTGTATTTTGGTACTTTATGCCTTTTTTGAATATTATGCAAAAGTTTTTTGTTATCATGTCCTTTGAGTTTTTTATTATTATTATTATTATTATTATTATTATTATTATTATTATTATTATTATATATCTACTACAGAGCTTAGTGACAATGTTTGTGAGATTTTATTTTTGTTAACAGAGAGGAAACTCTGAGTTGCTAGCCCCAGCCTAGAAGGGGTCCCATCTTTATTCTCATTTCCCCAGTCCTGCAGTTAATCTTACTTATTGCAGACATGTAAAACTCCCTCAACCTTTGTTAGCCATTACAGAGCTCCTTCCGGGCTTCTTATCCGACTCCTGTAAATCATGACATGAAATGATGCTGATACAGTCACTTCCACTTACCATAAACCCAGGCTACAGCAATGCATTCGAAGAATGCAACCCACAAAAGGCACACACCACTGGCTGCATAGTAGTCAAAGAGCTGAAACACATACATGCCACCCTGGAACAGACAAAAAGCAGCTTTAATTACCTCTTTGATATGTGTAATGGGGCAAAAGGTCACAGAGATAAAATGGGATGTAAAACCATATTGAGAGAGAAGTCGGGAGGTGGTGTTGAAAGTAGGACATGGGCACTTTGGCACCTAATCAATAGAGGGAGAGTTCAACAGGTGTTGGGATGTCATTGAAGCCCGTAAGCCAGTACGGTGGAAAACAGCCCTTCAAATTTTTTCATTCACCCACATGAAGTTTGTGAATCATCAACATAGCGGGAGGGAGGCCATATTTGGCTGCAACGATGCAGTGAGTAAGTAAGGACTGAGATACACATATTCTGTACAAGACAAGTTAATAAAATGAGGAACCTGAAGCACAAGTCCGATCATAAGGCTGAAATAAAGATCGTCTCATCTATTCTGCCAGTGGAAATACAATTTACTGTATTGTTGCATTTCTGTACGAATCAAAAAGAGTGCTTTTTAATTCCGTCATTTAATTCCTTACCCACGATTTATTTATCATTCGTATCATCGTTCACTTTAAAAATCTTTACAAAATCATCTTCTAATAATAAATGTAAAACCTTTCATGTCCAGTCTAACCAGTAAGCATGTTCTACTATTTTACATAAAATACAACACAGTGAGTGTGAGTCGTAAGTGAAAGACAATTTCATGTCTGAATGAACAGAACAGGAACTGCTTTTATGCTGATAAGCTGTTTCTGATAAGAAACAAACTGATAAGTTTTTTTTTTTTTTTTTTTTTTGGGCAAACAAAGGATTTTAGCAGCCAGGCAGGAAGAAGTCAGGGATAAAAAAAGTTTTTGTTTTTTAACAACCCAATGTCATTTTATACCTTGTTCAGT
>NW_015114497.1:131436-176119 GCF_001443285.1 Poecilia latipinna
AATAAACAAAACAGGAACTGCTTTTTTGCTGAAAAGCTTTTTTTAATAAAAAACAAAATGAAAAGTTTTTTTTTTTTTTTTTTTTTGCGGCAACACAAGTATCTTAGCAGCGAGGCAGCAAGATGTCAGGTATAAATAAAGTTTTTGTTTTGAAACAACCCAATGTCATTTTATACCTTGTTCAGTGTTCTGAGTGGTCAATATTATCATGCTGCGGCAAAACTGAACAGATTTTTTTGGGGAAACCTATAACAGACCACAGTCTGCTTATGTCACTGAAAAGTACACAGCAGCTTTCCTCTACTCCTGATTACAAGAGTAGAATATTTGTGAACAAGACTCGCTATGAATCTAAGCGAGACTTGAGTCTTGACAGACTAAATCAACTCACTTGGGTCACCGTCTTTGGGATGACACTTACTTTCGTTACCATTGCGAGTCCAAGGAGATAGCTGATGAGACACATCCCTGCGATGAAGATCTCTCTGCGGTAACCCTTTCTAAGAACGGATGGATAGAGATCCACAATGGATGTGATCTGTCCTTCCACTTCAACAAACTGTTGGGACAAAGACTGCTATGAAGTTTTCAGTAAACACACAGATTAGAGGAACAAAGCTGTTGTTGTTGAGCTGTAATGACAGTTTAAACAAACTCCCCCCCCTGCAAACATGGTTTGCTACAAAGCATGTCAGCAGATAAGAACAATGGATCAGTGTCTCAGACCACTTGACTGCTGACTTTTCTGGTCCAGTGTGTTGTAAGCTACTTATTATCTAAACAAAAATTCCCAGAGGGTCTTGATGCACAGAAAAACATTAATTCGGTGCAAAATACCAAACAAAAATACCAAACAAAAAACCAAAAACAAAACAGTTTTGTTTTCATGCAACAGTGGCATGAAAACACAATATGTAGCATTCAGAGCTGCAAATCTGCATGACGTCCACCCACAGACACACACTGACCCCAATTCTCCTATGAAAATAGCTGCACTTGCATGAGCATTTACATGTACTCAAATTTAGAGTGTCGGTTTGATCTTGCTCTTGGATGACCATGTCCAGGACTGACTTAGTACAGGGGTAGAATTACACTTGGAGGCAGGAAATGCGATACAGCTTGAGAAGCCCTCGGGCACGCATTTGTGTTTTGTCAACTTGGATTATCTTGTCCTAATCAAAGCTCTGCCTTTGCATCAAATGTGGAAGATTCGAATGCCTGCCATCGGGAGGAGCTTTACAAACAATATGTCTGGTGGAAAAGGTTTGTCAAACGTGCATATATATTCAGTGTATATGCAATCACATCAGTGTGTTAAAGCTGTTTTAATCCTTCTGCGGCAAAGTTAAGCAGGGCAGCAAAGTGCATTTGTTGGAGGATCAGATATCTGAAACCTTAGCGTGTTAGATATGAATCAGGGAAACACTGTGTGCAATTTACACTTCGGTCCAGGATGAAACAACCCACAGGACCTCAGAGGGGCAGGCATTAAACTCTGGGCACCAAACCAGTTAACATAATTATTCTGCTCACTGTCTCAATGATTGCAAACACCCTGACCTGGCTGTCGAGGCCCAGCAGCAGCAGCATGATGAAGAACAGGACGGCCCACAGGGTTGGCAGTGGCATCATGGACACAGCCTTAGGGTAGGCAATGAAGGCCAAGCCAGGACCTGGAAGGAGAACAGAGTGGGGATGTGGAGAAGGGGGCAAAGGACAGGATTAACACTTCTATCTGACTACAGGCTGGACTAATTACATGACGATATTTCTCTCTGGAAATAGGCATTTTCCTTGTCCAAAAGCATAAAAAAAATATGGCTTCCTTCTAGAAGTATCATTAAGAAAAAAATTATATGCACAATAAGACAGTGCTTGCAGGGGCTCTCCATGTCAAAGTGTCCCCAACATGTTAATGTACATTAGCAACACAAGCAAGTTTTGTGTTTTATGTCTTACATTCTGCATAATTTTCAACACTGACATTATGCAACAATTATCTAATGCATGCTTATTTTTAACCTCTTCTCATAGTCTAGCACATACATTATTGACATTTACGACTTTCTATGCAACATTCCTATGAGTCATGGTCTCTCCTTCAGGGTGACATCACTGCTATTCAGTCTGAACATTAGTTCACCTTTGTTGCATTTGACATTTGTCATTTTCTATGCTGCATGTTGGTACTTACTGTGAGCAATGGGAATGAGAAGAATCTGATAAGGCACAACTTAAATATACCACTTCAACAGCATGTTGTATTTAAAGCATCAGATACAGAGTCAGCAATTGAACCTCATTTGAACAGACAAGCAACAAGCACATATGTTTGCTTTCATCGCTAATTTTGTTCATGTGCTTTGATGTGTAGATTACAATGAAATCACAAAAATGATTCTTATCACTGGCAAAATTGGGTTGAATCTCAAAGCCAGTGTATTTAGACGTAAACATCAAGCAAACTTTAGCACATTACCTTTACAGCTCATGTACTGTGCCTTGCAAAAGTACTTAGACAACTTGAATTCTTCACATTTTGTCTCGTCACCATCACGAACTTCAACATATTTTATTGGTATTTAAAGTACAAATTAAATTGGAAGGATGCATGTTTTGTCATGCAAATCTGAAAAGTGTAGTGTTGATTTGTAGTCAGCCTCTCTCTGTCAATACTATGTGGAACTTTAAGATGTGCACATATTGAGACTGAAACTTTGTGAAATAGCTCAAGATCAGTCAGATTGCAGGAAGAGCATCAGTGAGCATCAATTTGAGACTGTAATTAAAAGCTATAATTGTACTGCGTTAATTCCACCAGATTTTATTTAGGCGTATCACATTAAAATGTAATGATGCACACCGCTCTTCAAGTTTGTAAAAATTTTTAAAACTATGTATCCTTTCTCTTCCACTTCACAGTTAAATGCTATTTTGTGTTGGTCTGTCACATAAAATACCAATAAAACACATAAAAAAATTCACTGTTGTAAAGCCACAAGTTGTGAAAAAGTTCAAACTGTTTGGACGGTTTTGCGAGGCACTGTAGAAAATACAGGAAGACAGCAACAGATCCAGTAGCATCCAACTCATTAGATCCAAAGCACAATGAAAGAAATAGGTTTACGTAGCAGTGCTGCTGGTCCAAAATATCAACCTCAGGGTGCAAGTTCCCATGAACAGCCAGATTCATTCAGTTCAGAGCCAATCTTCTTAGCAGTGTCCACTGGTCAGAAGGATATGGAGTTATTAAACTGCACACGCAGGATTATTGTGGGACAAGCTGATGATGGCGCTCCTTATTTGCAGCAGTTCATTGTGTAGCTTAAACACACAGCAGTTGACCAATGCGATGTTGTTTGTCCTCAGTAAACGGGGGACAAGCCATTTTATCTTTGAGGGTTTTATTCAAGGAGTGTGCAATTGCCGATACCTGTACTTTCTAGCGTCATTGAGTCCGAAACAGTGACAAAACTGTACGGATTACTCTCTTTTTTCTCTCTCTCTCCTTTAAAGTCGCCAAAGAATTTTACATTTCCAATTGTCTAATTGTTTTGTTTTTTTCTTTCGGCAGCAGCGCCCACCATCACTGCTGCCATCACACTGGACCCTCGTACCTGACTCTGCCACATCGGCAATGTCCACCCCTTGCTCTTGTGCCATGAAGCCCAGGACGGAAAATATTGCGAAGCCAGACACAAAACTGGTACCGCTGTTGAGGCCTCCCAGCAGCAAACAGTCCCTATGTCACACATATGTCATGGAGGTTGTTAATGAACACAGGTGGAACCGAAGTTCCCATTTTCTTTTCACGCAACCGACTCTCTGACAGAGCGTCGCTGTCGCTATCACAGTCCTGCTCCTCCTAGCAGAAACCCAGCTCACCTGTAGCAGTTGTATCTGTACTTGTTGTAGCTTCCCAGGGACGTCATGGCACCCAGGCAGATCGCGTAGGAGAAAAAGATCTGGGTTCCCGCATCAATCCACACCTGATGGGGACAGAAGAGATGTACGGCATTAATGCGATGGGAGGTTATAATGAAGTTCGCTTGGGTATCAAGATATGATTCCCCTAGAAGATCTTAATATAGACTTGTGTGCCACGCTCTGCTCCTAAGCAGCCATTTTAAAATGCTCTTTAATAGTATATGTTTTCTTTTCAGAGTAAAACCTTACACTTTTACTTTTTGCCCTAAACTTTGGTCATTTTTGAAACACAATAGGGAGTTGTGATTGGGTACCAGGATTACATAAAATAGCACAGTCCAAAGAAAACCTGTTGAGCTTTAGAAAGTCTTGGAACTACTGATAAATGTTATTTCAAAAAGATCATAAAAGAGTGTGGCTCCTTTAATGTATAATCCAAAGAAAACATTTTAGCACAGTACTGTCTGTTGTTCTGTAACTTTCACTTCCTGCTTTTATCCAGCTGGTTTTTTTGTTATACTTGTTTACACCTTATCAAAATGTTTTGTTCTACTAAGACATTTGCCCCTGTATTGTTCTTTTCTATGCTGTTTTGTTAGAAAGATGTGTGCTGAAAACCTGTAACACATTTTGAACATTGGTTTGTTTGGACTTTGTTAGAAGTCATTCGTCGTTTGTGTGTTTCTTTTTCATAAGTTTCATAATTTCTATGTCTATTGTTGCTTCTGACTGCTAATTAAGTGGCGCATGTGCAGTGCTCTTGTCAATGCCACCGTGGGCACTGCCACTTCCCTGAATATTACATTTCCAAGAACTAATCCAGAAGAAAAAAGTAAGACAGAATTTCAACACAGAAAGTGGTTGGACCCTCAGCAGCCTCTAGTTCAGATTGAATACTGCTGCTGTGCATAAAATACTGATCACTGCGGGTGTAAACTGTTTACATGACCAGCACCAACTCTTCTCGGGTGTGATGTCATCCCAGATCCGATATGAGAACTTCAAATCAAACGGAATCAAACGGTGCATTAAACCAAGAAATGCACCCATAGCTTGTCCAGATATCAGAATCATCCCTTGAATAACTCTCTTCCTTTGATTAGCTATCAATATAATCAGTATAATAATTTTTCACTTTTTAAAATACAAAAAACTGAAAACTTGCTCCATATTGGTTGATAAACATTGACTTTCAGTATGCACTGTGATGCACTTTTTGAGTTTAATGAAAATCAAATGGAGCTTAGAGCTTTGATCAATAAATATTATTTTTCTATTTTGTATTTTTTCTTTTATTTGTCATTGTCCTTGGAAAAACTAAGCTGCTGATCAACTCTAAATTGGCAGATTAGCCCTAAAAAAGATATTCATACCTCTGAGGACGTGTCAGACTAGAACATGTCTTATAATTTTGTTGCAGTATATTTCTATTTGTTTCCAGTTTTTCTGCTAGGATGTAAGAGGGACTGTGAAAAAAATGTGTAAAATGATGTACAAATGTTTTCATTTCCTAATCTGTAAAAAAAGGTTGCATTAACATCCATCTCTGATTATTATGAGATGTGTTTGGAACCTACCTCTGGATCCTGGAGACGGGTCACGTCTGGGTAAAGATAAAACTTTATGCCCTCAGCCGCTCCGGGTAGGGTCACTCCACGCACAAGCAGGATGATTAGCATCACAAACGGAAACGTTGCTGTGACGTACACCACCTGCACAGGACAGAGACATTTTTTTGCTGAAAAATCTCTTCAAAAGACAGTCAGGTAAACAGTTTTTAGCATACAGGTGCATAGACCATTCAAATATCTTACTTCAAGTTCCCTGATCCACTGTAATTAGCTCATATGAAACTCTACACTTCCTCAACTGGTGTTTGGTCAAACAGTTTTATGGCTGTGCAATCTACTAAAGGATTTTGAGGTGCAAACAGCTCTTGAGTTAATAATTTTCCTCTTGTCCACCATAAATGTATTTCTTTCATCCAGACAGAATAGAAAACTGGACAAATCAGTAACACACATCTGTTTACACTGAAGCCTGACTGATGAAGAAGTAGCTTTCAGGACAACCTAAGGGTTGGTGTCTGATTGATCTTGTTCCCCAGCATGTTGTTTTTTCCCTTTTTCTAAGCAACTGTGTTTTCTTGCTGGCAAGGGTACAAAACACAAAGACCAAACAGCATCCAGGCAACACAATAACTACAGGAAGTGCGTCCACTTGCTTCAGCACTTACTTTCCCAGTGGACTTGACCCCTTTCCAGATACAGAAGAAGCAGATAACCCACACTGCCAGGAGACACAGAGCTAAGTCCCACTTTAGGGGCCCAATGTCCTCAATGCCGGTGGAGAGACTGAGGACGTTGCGTCTGCAGAGGAAACAAGGGTGCAGGACAGGTTAGAAGCAATCCAGGAGATGTGACACAGCAGGTGTTATTTTTAATAAACACTCAAGTATGTAGGTTAGCGTTAGAGGGATATGACGAGAAGCTATAAGTAGAGGAAAGGATATCAAACAGGCACATGTCCTGGCCTCCCTGTGTTGTTCAGCAGCTCTAGCATAGGAAACAACAGAGTGTAAAAGCCTTTGAAGCTGAAGCTCCTGTCACATTTAGAGGTGTGAGGAAGGAAATACATGGTGAGAATTTAATGTAATTTGTTGCAGGTTTTAGCTTCATTTATGACAATATAGGGCTGGAAACCGAGAACATTGCAGAACTACGTTGTGCAAGAAATGAGCCTGACCAAACATGTTTACGCAACAAAGATACAGAGGCAGTATTACTTCAGTTTATTCACGTGCGTGAGCATGCGTGGGTGCGTGCATGTGTGCCTGCGTAAGCTGGCCGCTCTGTCAGTGAATACTCACTCCCAGAACTCGGTGACTGGGGAAGTAAAGTTAGTAATGTTGGCCGCCAGCCAGAGGGTCTTGTTCTTGCGGATCGTGTCCTCCACACAGTGTTCCGTGTTCCACGGCTGCTTGCATTTTGCCCAAGGAAGCTCGGGCTGAAAGCACTGGAAGAGGTAGTAGAGTCCCCAGGCCAAGATCACGATGTAGTAGATGTTCAGAAGAGAGACAATCACGATAGAAGCGTAGCCGATACCTGCAGGATTTTCAAAGAAGCATTTCCTTATTAAAAAAAACCTGCTGGAAAAAATGGCACAGGATAAATCTGTGTGCAACTTTTTTAGTACTTTGATATATAGACCTAGAAAATGTGAGAAGTGTGAAATAAATATAGATACAGGTACTTCAGTAGAGTCCCCAGTAGCTACTGATGGGGACTCTGCTGAGTCTACTCTACTGAGTCCCCATCAGTAGCTAATGATGGGGACTAGCTTCAGAGCTACTTCTCTGGAGTAGCTTCACAACTTCAGAGAAGATAGGAAATAATAACTTTAGTCACAAACTTCAAATGAGATAAACACCTTCAAGTTTTTCACCATGAACCATTGACAGACTGTCATTTATCACGTGCTTTGTCGGCCATAAAATAAAGCAAATACTTAGAATAAGGAGCATAATTCTCTTAAGAAGGAGCTGTCCTTTCCAAGAAGTTACCTGCATGTCTTATTTTTTTACCTAAAGCCAACTTCACAACTTCTGGAATATTGCTGGAGATCCAAAGGCTGAAGACTTCTCTAAACAACGATCTGTGATGTCAAGAGGTGCAGCCGGATGAGCTTTATTTAAACTGCAGCAGCTGGCTAACTAAATAGCTAACTAAAAACGGAGGTAAATGTCCTCAGCTTGAATGGACTTTCAACTGTAGCGTCCTTGGCGTATTTCTGTTATTTTTAGATGACTTTGCTTCAAACCTGAACACTGAACTCCCCAACCAACCTCCCCACCCTGTCTGCACTCATCCACCACTCTGGAGTATTTTTAAACTTATCTTCTACGTCACCACCACACCCACCTCCTCATTCCCGCATACCGATTGCAAACTGATGAATAAGTCTGTGCCGTGGCAGGTGTGCCTGCACTTGACTTTGTGTAGAGGAGCTGTGGGGAAAAAGAATCCTGGATTCCCAGTGTGCTTTGATCAATGAAAACAGGAAACACCTGATTTCTTGCTTCAGTCTTTCTGCATCCGTAAGACACAGGGCTGTGAAGCTTTTTTTTTTGTCATTTTATGCAATGTCTCTCATGTGGACATGACTAACTGTGTCACAGCAGCTAATGGGGCGTGGTGTGCTGCTACTGCTTCTCTACAGCTGTCCCTCGAAGTTAAAAGGGGCCACATAAACGCAGCAAGAGGACAAACAGTGTGCACAAGGCACATGTCAGTGTGAAATTCTCACAGTGTGACATACGTGAGTAAAAATACCGCAAAATGCCATTTTGCGTTTGTGCTCTTTGTAGTGAAACGCAAGTAAAACAATCTGATAGTGACTGGCTAATTAGTTGCGTTATCTTCTCACGTAGCTGGCCTGCATTCAACGGGCAGACTGCTTTTAGTTGGCGAAAAGTCATTTTAAGACAGTGTTTCTTTAATTTCCACCCCTTGAAATCAAAGTCTTCTTTCAGCCAGCTGACCCACCAACAGGTGGGGGAGGGGCCCCTGGATAAAATTGTCCTTATCTGACATTGAAAGAAGCTTAAACCTTAGAAACAATGTGAAATCATTGCTTCTAAGTAAATCTTTGATTTACAAATAATTTACAAATAATTTACAAATAATTATTATTCTTAATAATTGATTATTCTATTCATTACTCTGACGAATAATTTGATTAATCATTTCAACTGGGTTTCAGAAAATGCAGTATTTATGATTCTACCAACTGAAACTTCTTGTTTTTTTTTTGTTATTTAAGATTGATCAGTCTCTGTTTTGTCCTTATTTAACCCAACTGCCCATTTCTCCACTTTAATTTCACAACCAAACAGAAAGCAACGACGTCTTTTGTCTATTTAACACAAAGAATTGCTCAAGGATGCAAAGAGGAACAAGGGAAATTGAGCCAAGAAGATGCATCACATGAGATGACGGCTCTGCAAAGAAACGTTGTGATTCATTTTTCTAACAGTTCATTTCTAAGGTAACTATAAACAAGATCCATCATGTTCAATTAACTGAATTTAATCTATGGTTTGAACATTAATGTGGACCAGCATTGAGAAAAAGGATGAAGAATGAGCACGCACAAGATGTGTTTGTCCACATGCTATATTGTGGCCTCAGATTAATTGCTTTTAGAGGTTTCACATAAGACAACTTTAGGTAAAAAGTTGGATTTATATGGATAATGGATGTACGGGACCAATTCTTTGAATATCGCTAGATAGCCAGCTAAAGGGACACGTGCACATGATTGAGTTTTCTGTAGGTGTGGGTATGTTCGTTTGTGTATTTGGACCAACCAGTAAAGATGGGGCAGAGCTTGGCCCAGCAGGTTATCCCCCCCTCAGAGGTGTACTGACCGAGCGCCACCTCCAAGAAAAACACAGGCAGCCCACCTCCGAAAAGGAAGATGAAGTAGGGGATGAGGAATGCACCTTGGAAGAAACACAGGGGAATGATGTCAAAGTAAGTCATTTTTGACCGATGAAACCCTTTAAAGTGCAACTTGCATCTGAACCTACCTCCACCATTTTTATAACAAAGATAAGGAAATCGCCACACGTTTCCTAATCCAACAAAGCCTCCGGCCACGGACAGGACAAAGTCGAGCTTACTGGCCCACTTCTCCCTCTGAGGAACTTTTCCTTCAGCCTCGTCCTCAGGTCGGGTGCCTGGGCTCTTCCCGGGTGAAGGTTTGAGGGTGTCCTTATGGAAGTCCTTTAGGCATTGGAGCTTCTCTTTTGATGCCATGCTGGGCAAAACAAAAGGAAAACATGCTAATCATGGAATCAATGAAAGGAGACTCAGAGGTGAGAGGGATAACAGCAGACAGGGAGCGGCATTAACACAGATAATACTGTTCCCTGAATGCCTAGCGGCATGCTGTGTGAGCACATGAGATGCAGAGCAATGCTGGTAATCCCTCTAATCTGAGAAACCAATGTATGAAGGTCATTCAGACGGAACATTGGGAAGTTTGAGACAGAACAAAAGTGAATCAGCAGAATATTATTTGTTTGGCCATCCTTCATAAATAACACCATCTCACAGTGAAACTGATCCAAAGTATTTTCTAGAATATTATTTAAGGTATTCAAGTCAGGATACTGTGACTGAGGGGAGGAAAAAAGACAGGCTTTTAGTACCTGCCCTGAACCTGAGGGGAAAATATCTCCTGCTCGCAATGACTTAGGCCAATTTTAAGCTGTAAAATATTCCTCCCACATCCCCAAAGCTGTGGCTGCTTTCAGGAAGCTACTACAGCTTAAGTTCACTTTAGTGTTTACACTGTAAACCGCCTTTCCAAGAAAGACGAGCTTCGTTATTCCTGACCAGGGTGTTGGATTTCCCCACATGATCCTGACGAGAGAAAGAAACCTCAACAAGAAGAGGCAAGACTGAAAATAACCAAAGTTCTCAGCTCGAGTAAGGAATAAAAGAGGGGTGCAAAGGTTATATTCGAGGTTTCTTTAGAGAGAAACGAAGCAAGGGAGACTTCCTTCTCTTTTGTCACAAATACAGAAGTCAGCAGAGCAACACTAAGTGCTTCCTCTTAACTCAATGTTTACCACCAAATGAATGTCAACTCCGGAAACTCAGACAAAAGAGCACATTCAGAAAAGAAAAGCAAACAAGGAGATGATCCAACCATAAACTGATGATAACTTGAAACCACATTTCTATAAATAGCACACAAAAAAATCATTCAGTCAAAAAGTAATTATCCCCCCTCTCATGAATGGACACTTTGACCAGAAAACCAGCTCTCACATTCCCACCGGGATCCCTGTGCCTCCTTGGTTAATTGGCACTGCGTTGCACTCCGTGTCCCGTCATTTTCAGGGATTTCTCCCTTTTTGTTGTGCATGACAAGTCAACTCGAACCGCTTTGCATTCTCAAACCTGCTTACGTAACTGGATCAGTTCTCGCACAGACTCTGTTTCTCATCCTGTTTGCTTTCCTCCTTATCCCTTTCTCTCCGTTTCCACTCGCCCTGCTCAGTGTGTACGCCTCCACCTGCCTGCTTGCCATTTCGAAGCTGTCAGAGAAACCTTAGTACAGGCCATATCTGTGACTCAACTCAGATTTGATTCAGAAGCGGATTTTTTATTTATTTATATTTTTTTTTTACCGTACCAACAGAAAAACATTACACTGCTTCAATTCTTTCTTTCAGTCAAAGACAAAGTAAACATTTAACAAACAGCATCAACAATATAATTGACGTGCTTTTTAATTTAGGCTATTTTTAACTTATACAGATAGGAAAATGAGCACATGCAAACTCAATAAAAATGCAAAAACTTACATTTCCTTCATGGCTGCGGCTATGTATAGTGATCCTCTCTCTCAGCTGTCACCATTCCTCTGTACTGAATGCCTTTATGCACACACGGGTCACAAGAAGTGGAGCTGACAGCACAGCCCGCCCCTTGGCTAAAGACAATTAAATCCAAAGTAGAGATTGGACACAGCCGTACTGTGACAGTCAACCCAGGTACCAACGTAGGAGACTGTAAATTTCCACTACTCCCTACCCTCAAACATATAAACACACACACACACATACGCACACACGTACACACAGTGCAGAGTGGTGGTGTGGAGGCTGGGTGAGTGAATGTCTCACAAACAGACACACACACACACACACTTCTTATTCATGTTGAAGACACAGAGGACATTTCAGAGGAGAAGAAGGGCTGAGCTGCTCCTTTACTGTGGGAGGGCTTTGATTTATGATCTGCTGTAAAAAAAAAAAGAAGAAAAAAATAGAGGATGCCGTGAGAGTTTGGGTATTTTCTGCATATTCTAACAAACAGAAACAGAAACACAAAACTTTCATATCAAACCCTTCCTTTACGAGGCACAGTTATAGCAATGGCAGTATTTTTTTTTTCTTCTTTATCCGTGCTCTTGCGACATGTGTTATCTAGGAAATATAAACAAGGACTGTATCAACTTATAACAAAGCCTAATACGGCAATGTGTCCTCTCTGTTTGTCCATGGTTACTGCTCAGAGAGTTCACAATGGTTGTCTAAAGGCTGCTGACATGTAGCAGTCAGTTAACAGCTGAAAGATTCCTCTGCAGGCAAGGTTAAGCAGGCGGCAAAAAATCAGCAGAAATTAAAGCTTAAACACCTCCAAGTCAGTATGTGCCCAAGTCATGGCGTTACATTGTAGAGGAAACGTATTTACCGCCTTTGAGCTTTTCCGTTTTTTTTTTTTTTTTGTTTTTTTTTCTCTCTTTAGTGCTTCAGATGATCAAGCAAGATTAAAATCAGAAAACACGAGCAAACACAAAATGTGGTTTTCAAATGATGACTATTTGGCAACAACAACAACAAAAACTAGTTTATACATAATCTCTTTGTGATTTAGCAAATTGTTTTGGAAAGCTCAGGAAAACTTTACAAGTCCATCCAGGCCTGAATGTTGCCCGACCTGGAGCAGTGAAATACCTGCTGAGCAGAACTTGTCTTACACCGTGAAACAGGATGAAGATCTTAAGATGCAACACATCATGTGAGGAGCTGTAAGAAATCCAAGGACACATGGAAAATAAAAAGTCCTTGACATCTATCAATCTGGAGAGGGTTACAAGACCATTTTTAAGGCAGTGAACCACAGCGACGGTACACAAACAAAGAAAACTTGAGGAACAGAACCGCTGCCACCAAGGTTTATGGGACTATTGCTTCTCCATACAGAACCAGGTTGGTTTGAATATATTTATTCCTTTAGTAAATTAAATCATTTTGAAACATTAAAATTATAATTCTTCTCAAAGGCTCAAGCTTCAAAGGCTGGCCGCTGGGAACTATTTGTTACACACCTCCAGCTGAAAAAAAATCCAACAAGCCTTGAGGGGTTTACCTGCTGGGGGCGCGGATTTGGGTTACCTGCCTGCCAATCATACGATGAACACACGCGACCAAACAGAGGCCGGAGAAGTAGGTTAAGATTCCACCACTCATCATCACATATAAGCCTGTAAATGTCTTACTTCATTAGACCTACTTCCCAAAAGTGAACAAAACAAACGTTTATCTCTGTATTTATCACTTCTGGTTGTGAAACTACATCTGGAAAAACACAACCAATACTACTTATGTATTTCCTCCACATCATGGTCTGAAGTCTGAACACACTAAAAACGGTCACAGCAGATATTTCAAAAGGATCAAACACATTCAAGGACTGCTGTCTTATCAGGTATAAACACAGAGAAGCCTGGTTCAAAGGCCAAACCGGCGCTTTTTTTTTTTTTTTTTTTATTGCTGAAACGTTTACTTAGGCTGGGCTTACTGAAAGGTTAAAACATGTTAGCCTTTCAGGAGAAGTCTGACAGAAATGAAAATAAGGGTCCAGTGAAAGACAACAGAACTGTTGCCATCAGCACGTAAACGCACATCCGCCTGCAGCCACAGCAATGTACAGATCCGGTTGGAATGTCACACAGCAATGGTTCAAAGACATTTTAAAATGTTAAGCAGTTTTAAAGTTATTTTTCATATTCTAAATTATACCCCACTGCTCATATGATGCTTCATAGTTTGTATATGAGACAGGGCAAGAATCAAAGAACACAAATATGAGGAGAAAATAAATCATTTTTTTATTAAAATGAGTCAAATTAAAATCATTCAGACACACAAGGTGACATATAAACTTTCATATTCATTTTGAAGTGAAGACATTGCACAAGTGAATGGAAACATTTACTTAGATTATTTGCATGGTGGGCCCGCACTCTTCAGATCCACAATCATGTTCTGCCTTCCTTACAATGTAAACCTGCATTGTACATTTTAACACTGTTAACAGTGTCTTTATGAAGCAGCCAACCAATTCCCTGGAGTTTCTGTGGTTTCACCCACAGAGAACAAAAGACCTGTCAGCACGGCAACTGAATACTGACGTTAGGGGGAAACAGGAAAGTGACTGGGAGGCAAAAAAATGCAGGTTCAAGCACACTGTGCTTGTTTGCGCAACAAATCTTGAATCTAAAGTAGTTGGGCAATGCATGAAAGTTTATTTAACTTACAACACGTTAGAATAGCAGGTAGATCAACAAAAAAAAAAACCTTACATGATGAGGAAATTCATAGTAATTTCCAAAGACAAATGTGCGGTCCGCTTAGCCTCTGCTTCACAAAGCTACATAACTTTAGCAAAGTATTTGATTCTTGTTTACATAAGTAAGTTTTTGTTTCTCACCCTAAAATTCGACACTAATCCCAATTGAAAGATTCAAGCATCATAAAAATGATTCAGTGTTTTATGTTGCGACATAAAACAGACATCCATTAAGCCATCACAGTTTGTGAATCACTTTCACACGGCTTACTGCTTCATGACTACAGGTGATTTTGTGTTGTGGAAACATAGCAACGTGCTTTTTCCTGCATACACCACCTTGAGCGCTTTTAGGACGTAGGAGACACTAAGTAATCTTTGACCTAGGACCAATGCATGCTAAGAGTATTCTCACCCCACATTTTTGAAAACTTAATTTAAATTCAGCAACTATGTTAAATTTCTTTCTGAACTCAGCAGAAACATCTATCGTATCCATTTGGGAGTGAATGTTTGCAGAAATATCAACAGTATTGTAGGCACAAATCTTAAAGTTTATCTCTGGGTAAGTTAACTTCTTAAATCACCTTATTACTAGTTAGTCAACATCTGTATAATTTGTGTCACCAGACAGGTCAGGAATAAAGCTGAAGAAGACCTTAAAAAGTATTGAAAACCAATGACTTACTTCATCATGAACATTTGTGAGTTTTAACATAAACAAAGATCCAAGGACAATGAACAAAGCCGACTACTGTTGCTGCTTCAAGTCATGTGACTAGGACAAAACTTTTCACTTGACCCATGCAGGAAGGATCCAGGGTTACCTACTTTCCTGAATTCTGATGCTTTAATGACCTTCTCTTATTTTGTACAATAAATCGTAAAAGAAACAAAAATATCCAAGGAGTCAGATACGCTTATTTCTCAACCAATGGTGGATTTACCAGGTCAAAGTCTTTGGTGATCAAACAGACACATTGAACATCGTGGACAATGTTCAAAAGCAAGAAACTCAATTTATGTTTATTGCAGCAAAAAAAAAGTGGAGATTTACAATTTACTAAAGCTGGCACCTGCCCTATAAAGGCCAAAAACACTGATTCCTTTTAACGTCTTCACATAATCAAAAAGCTCTAAGGGATTACTTTAAGTTTATCCCCAGTTCTGTTTGTTTAAACAATATTATAAAGAGAAACTCCAAATCCAAACAGTCCACTTATAAAGAGTCTATTATGTGTGAAACCAGACAGAATGTCGACCCAGCAGTGTCTCAGAGACACAAAAGCTCTGATTATTAGGTAAACATTAGAATGGAAGTTTATGAACTAAAATTAAAGAAAGAAACTGTTAGGAGTCTACTTAGAGCCTGAGCCTATTAAAGAAGGTCATAGTGTAACTCACCAAATCCCATGTACTCTGAGTCACTCTGTATGTGTCTCAACAAGATTTCTACTGGAAACTTTTGATTGAGTTTCTTCAACTCAATAATTCCCTAAAATGAATTTTTGTGGTGAGTACATGTTGCGTAAATGTAATTCATGTAAAACTTTTCCAAAAGTCTTGCAAATAGACATTGGTTCAAGGGTTTTAATTTTAGTGTACCAAAATCAGACCAAAGTTATCATTGTACCTTTCATCCTCAGCAGATCAAGTTAAAGGTTGTAACTGTAGATTGTTCAGCAGTCCTCTTTTTTGTTTACATCTGAAGAGTTCGAGACCAGAGGTTGACTTGGACAGATTTAGCTCATCTGTTCTTAGAGGTCTGTCTAAGGGCAGGACAGTCACATGGTGACTCTGTAATCCTGTCTCACATGCAGACGCCGTTGTTATCTCTTCATAGCTGACAATGTCCGATGCCAAACATGCTGGTAAGCATGAGATCAAACCATCCACAAACACTGAAGAAGGAGGGAAAACAAAGGGTGGCTGATGCAGTAAAAATGTATCAGATCTGCATCTGATGGACACAACTTTTAAAGGCATCCGGAAGATCCCGGAATGTCGTGTTTCTGTGACGTAATGTAGGTTATCTTTACTAGGCTTTGTCAGGGAACCAGCTGTCTTGGACAAAGCTGACTAATGCGACCACTGCTCGCTTGCTCGTCTTTGCCCTGGCTGCTAATGCTCAAGAGAGCATGTAAGGCTTAATCCCATATTACCGTGGCTATGTTAAGTGTAAGGCCCTGACAGTGACACTTCCAAAGCAGAACCTAGAGGAAAGCAGAGACATAAACAGCATACCAGCTTAATAAACATGAGCTTGAGTCAGGGTTAAAGAAATCTCAGGGTGCTGAAAGGATGCGGCAGTAATATGATGGAACCCTCTCTTTTTATTAAAATACTGTTACATCTTCACAGGGTGAAAGACATACACTATAACATTTCCATGGATGTTAGTGTTGAATTTAATATTTTCAGGTAGAATTTGTGGGTTGCTGTGTTGTTTATATTGATTGTGACTATTATTAAACTTCAACTTGAAAAATTAGGTAAAATGAAGTAAAAGTAGAATTTACAAAACAAAATATGTTCTTTTAAGTTGTGCATCACCTGAATAAAATCATGAAACAGGATTTTTAAAAATATATATCATACATTTATTTAAACAACAATAGAGATGATGCCAAAATGACATTATTTGCAGCAATTCTCTCCAAAAGTGATATTGTATATTTTATTTGACATTTGTCTTTATTTGACAATTTTCTTACATGGATTCAAATTTTTGGGACAAATAAAATACAATTTATAACTTAATTCTACCTACATTAAATCAGCAATTATTAATGATCCACCTATGGTTAGAGGGCTCAACTCTCACACAACAGGCTTTTTAGATTTTTAGAACTACTTTTTATTGCGAAGTTAATATTTTTCCTAACTTGTGGCCCCCAATAACTATTAGGAGAAACAAAAATAGCTACATCTGGACAAACTGAAAACAAATCGGTATTCTGCATATATGAATGTATTCTGCATATCGGTATTCTGTACTCTTGCAGCAGAGCTCATGTTATCAACTTTCTGTCTGGCCTCATGTAGTCATTTCCATCTGCTCTGGTATCTTATGAACGCTACGTGTGAGCTGCATAAAGAGGGTCACTGAGATGAACATGTTGTTGTGCAGGAGAACAGATGGTGTGAATGACACAACTCTGCATGATGTGTGCACGTCATCAGGGTACTATATGTGGTCGGGAGACTAAAACCAAGTGAGACGGAAGAAACTTATGGAAAAAAAAAAATCAATGGAAAGAAAAAGCTCTCCTAGATGGAAACTAAAATGAAAAAAGCATTCAAACTTAGCAAGTAAGAAAATATGTGTTTGCTCCGTAACTGCTCAAGGACATGATTTTTTCCCCCCTTAGACTGTATCACATTTGCAAGTAAAAACATAGGTTGAAAAGCAGAGTTCTCGGACAATACCAAATAATGAATTGCGCTATCAGCTCTGGTTTGCTTTTGTTTAGTGGAATGGATGATTAAAGAAACAAAGCATATTGGCAGTTTAACAATTCATTGGTTTGAGTAAGCAGTACATCGCTGTGCTGCTTACTCTTCATCAAGCAGGACGCCCAAACTGATCGTTCAGGTGATTAGGAAGGTTGAGGTCAGGACAACAAGCAGGTTATTTCCTTGCTTCCATCACTGAATTCTGGAGGTAGCCTCTGGTAAGACCTCTGATAAGACCACCTCTTTGGGAGTTTAGTCTTTAAATGTGGAGTCATTACATACTTAAAGGGTTGAAGAATCTCATCTTAGTGCAACTCTGTATTGACATTCCCTTCAGTAATGACAAGCCTTGTTTTTCCAGTGAGGTATTGGGGGGGATTTGGAAAGTTTTCCACAGATAAAACTCACATCCTCAACTCTGCTGCATGATCCACAGTAAAACACGTGTTTTCCTTGCAACTGCTGCCCTATTTCAGAGGAATCAAACAGACTTTCCAACTGTGCAAGATTTATTGCCTTGAAACATTGTTACAAAAAGAAATAATGGAACAAATACAAATACAAATCCTTACTTTTCATATTAAGAATTCTATCTTTAACTAATACTCTTCCCTCTGAAGTTTACTGTAGTTAGTCACAGGGTTGTGACTCAAAGCCAAGAGATCATTTCCTTTGTTTTCTTCTTAAGGTAATGTATTAGACACACTACAGGGGAGATAAATACGGGCCATTGTTCTCCATGAAGAAAAGGCATTTAAAAAGAAAATTACTGCTTGGATTAACATTGTATTTCAAAACACAACGGGCCATTAAGAACACATCTTCTTTTGTCTATGGTGAGAGGATACAAATACCATCATTACTGTTTTAAATTGTCTGTGAAGTTAAACCTTTACACATCACTGTGTTGTGGATAATACAATTACAAAGGGCAAAAAGGGGAATTTGATTAATCGCCTGTCAGAGTACTGGTTTTGGTGCCGCGCTGACTATGGGATCAGAGTCATGTTAACGGAAAGCATAGTGTCATCTGGATGAGCTGGCAAAAGAAAGAAAAATAGACTACCCCAGAGCACTGCTCATAAGTACAGCCCTGCCTTCAGCTCAGTCTCAGTTTAGCATATTAGTAATGCTAATATGTTAATCAAGACAACCCAGCTAAATATCACTACAGGGCATTTGACCTTACGTAAAGATGAGCTGATGACAGGGATAGAGGTTAAGCTTCAAATACCACTAAAGTCATAAGGATTATATTAATTAGGGTTGAGAGGAGTCAGTCATTCAACCAGCACTCAAATGCTCTTCATTAGGGCCACAAGGGCATACATTAGACTACTTATTCAAGAGTGAATATGCAGTGGTAAATATCCTGTGAGTCCTGAAGGTAATCACGGGATATTACCTTCGGGAATATCCCGCGATTACCTTTAGGAATTTAACATCAAATCCGTAAATCATGACAAAAACATAGTTTCATCACCACATCTTAAACTATCAGTTTTATCATTTTGAAAAAATTGATGCCTGGCCTGCTGCTTAAAAAAACTGTAGAATATTTATCTACTTGTGTGTTGAAGCACTGGATTTTACAGGACAGGTATGTATAGTTTTTACAGTAAAGTGTTGTTAATTCATATACCTTATGTATAGCCGCTCCAAATAATAGTGTAGCAGCATAAATGGTACGCTGCCACTTTAAGGCCAATTTCGGCTGCTGCATATAAGCAAGCCTTCACCTGTCATGAGGCTGCTTGCGTCGTGACGTCAACTCCATCTGCTTCCTTTGTTTGCACCGTTCTGGGTAAGCGTGGGTGTTTTGTTGTCGGCTTTAATAGTAGTTATTAATGCTAACTGGTCTATCTGCTTAGCCTCCTTTGCTGCACCTTCAATATCTGGACCGATCTGTCTGTTCATTTGTTTGCTGACAGGAAGGTAAGGGCTTGGCGTGCCTAGGCAACATCTACCCCATGTAAACAAAATCTTCACATAGCGTTTTCTTACAGTTGTACTGCATCTTGTATTAATTTGCTCCATTATTTTTAGCCTTCTGATGAGTCTCTAATCAGCATTGCACCTGGAGTGACACTCGCTGCTGTTTTGCCTACCTATAAAATATTTTAAAAGACCAACCTGAACTTTCGCTGCTGCCGGGAGCATTGATGGCACTACAAATGGGATGAAGTGCAATATTGTAGTGCTTTTGTGTCACTGTTAAACTCGTATTTCATTTTTTTTTTTCTTTCTTTTAGGGACTGAGGCTTCTGTGGTGACCCCTGGTGGCGGTTTCTTGTGTGTTTTGTTGGAGCATCTTTTTCTTTGCTGTTTTTGTAGTGTCCAGGGTGGTCCCTTTTTCGTCACTGGATGTTGCCCCCTTCCCTCACTACTTGCCCTATTGATAAGCCTCGGTTTCCTTTGAAATTTTAACATTTTATTACAATAAATCTTGTCAAATGCATTCACTGTTTTAACCATTCAATTTCAGGTTACTAGAAATAAAATAAAAAATAAAAAAACAAACATTGAAGTTTAATTTTTGGTAGAACTTTCTGAATCTCTTCTCATTTCCAGCAGAACTTGCCTGTGTCCTTATTGCATTGCATTTTCCTGGAGTTATTCCAGGTGGTGGTGTTGGTCATTGTAACCTTTAATGTTTTATATTTGTGTTGATAATAATAAAATCCACCCCAGGTTGCCACAAGATGGGTGCATTCTGGCTACATTCAAGTTGTAGAAACATCTTGATCAGTGAAAACATCTTAATTTTAAGCTTCATGGCAAATTCTTAGTCATTACATTAATGTAATTTCTTGGGGGTTTTTTACTTTTAATTTTGTAAAAACATATAACTGGGTATTTGTTTAAAGAACTTAAAGGAAAGAGATTAGTGCATTTTGGAATAAGTCATGACAAAGTGGTAAACTTTCCAGATGAATTGCGAGTGTATAAAATCCAGGTACACAGGCTCCGACTACAAATATTTATGAAGGAATACATTGAAATCAAGTTTATTTTGCAATCAGGTAGTATGAGAAGAATAATGATGGCACTGCAGCAAAATGATCAATGTGAAATTGCAGAACCATAAGGCCATAGTTTGCTGAGGTTTGAATACTGTTGCATTGAAGGTGCAACAGTATTCCCTATGAGAGAAAATGACACCTTGTATGGCATACTTTGGATGTTTATGGCTGTTAAAAATTCACACACAAAATAAACTTTAAAACATCATCCTGTTCAAATTATTTTTTACATAGGATCATTGCAGATCCGTGGCAGAATGTCACTTCGTTCTGTGCGATTTCTGCAGCTGCTGTTCACACATGCACTTACCAGCGGGCGATTTGGTGCTGAAAATGTGGTCTCACAGCTGGAAGCTGGAACATCTGGGAAGAGTACAGAGAATGCTGCACATGATGTAGAAAGTGTGTGGATATCTCATGCCTAGACAGTTCAAATCAGGGTTATTGATAACACCAGGTGCACTGGAATATCTCCACATCTGCAGCAAGCAAATGCAAAACAAAACTTAGGTCAGAGAGATATCAGTATGAAGCGCAAATTTACCTTCCTTCAGTGCCTTAATATAAAGAAAAGACGAGTACTAAATTCAAAATGAGTGGAAAATACCAAAAAGTATTGGGTCAGCCATCAAATGGTACAATTCAGGTGGCTGTGTAAAATTAGTGTGGTCAATGAATGCAAGGACCAACCACCACTATGCATTGTCACGATAGCTCAAGGAACAGTGGGTACGTTTCCGTGAACCCTTTCAAGTTTGCAGCCAGTGCACAAAGCAAAGTCCAGTATGAGAGAGTTTGGTGTGGGAGAACAGGCCTGCACATTGTCCTACTTTCAACTCTATAGAGGATCTCTGGGATGAGTTGAACAGCTCCCCTTGTCCAGCATCAGTGTCTGATCTCACAAATGCATTTATGAAAGAAACCTCAGATATTCCTATAAACACTCCTAAGCTTGGTGGAAAGCCTTCTTGTAAGAGGTACAACTGTTGTAGCTACAAAGGTTCAAGTGACATTTTAAAGCCCATGGATTAAGAAAGGGAAGTCATTCATCTTTATATGTGTGGGATGCAAACACATAATGTGCAGAACAAATGCATTACTGCTACTTTTTTATCACTTACAGTAATAAAGGCTACACTTCATGTCTAAAACAACTAAACTGATTTTGTCAGCAATTAGTTTTCACACCTCACGTGGCTCCTCTCAGCCTTGAGGTTTCTTTTGAAGTTGAAGTCTTTCAACATTGACTTTAAAACAGATTCTCCAAGGGAAACTGAACAACATCTAAAGCATAATGTCTGTTTGTCTGAAGCAGGATGCAGCAGTCCAGATTTTCCCACCCAAGAGTAAAAACAAAAGTGAGTGGCTTAGCAACAACTATAAAACATTTGGGGAGGAATCTCTGAGTGAAAACTAATTGGATTGCTTATTTCTTATAAGCATTCAGCAGGCACAGGCTGGAAGCCAGCAGTTTTGTTTTCTATAGGATGGCGACAGTTTTGAACTTCACCGTAATTTGTCCTAACAGCTGCTCCGCTGCACTGCTGTGATTTGAGCTCATAACACAGGGGGCTCCATTAAGCTGATGTACAGCTTTGTTATTGCCTCCTAGAGTCTTTGGAATGAGCCTGATGGAGGCTACATGGGTGCAAGAGACAAAATCTAGAGCAAAATACGCAGGCCAGCATGCATACAGATCTGAGCAAAGACATGCATGCAGTGTCACTTATTTACATCCTATCCTTCATGTTGCAGTGAACTTGTGAAGATTGTGAATGACTGTGAAATGACTCCTTTCAGACAACATTCCCACAAGTCCAGAGTCCTGGCTGGATAAAACCCTGGTTCACAGAACATGGTGAAGTCTTAAATGCAGCCACTCTACTGAGAGGAAGCCCTCAAGCTTTGAAAGGCTGCGCTTGAAGATAAAATAAGAAATGCTGCCATCTTCAGGCTGCCAATAGAACTCCTTCCGGAAGGTGACCTATGTTGCATCACATCTCCTTTATTATTAACAGAAATGCACAAAATGTTGACTTTTTTCTTTGAATCGGAATTGTTATTTTGACTCTGCAAAGAAATGCAAAGACAAATAAATTGCAACTTTAGCATCTAGTTCTTGTTTTTAAAACTGATTAAGTTTATTGCATAATTCTTCCCTGAAAGAACAGTAGAAATAATTAAAAGCCTAAATTTAATATGACAGTCATGCTGACAATTGTAAATAAACTTCTAACCAGCATAGTAAGATGAATGTCTAAGAGACTACTAAAAAATTTGATTTAGTCATTTATGAAGCCAAATAATAATGCAAGTTCTAATGCAAGACCTCGAGAAAATATTTTTACAACAGGAGATAAAAAAAAAATAGACAGCACTGTTCACAACTTTTATTTTATTTACTTGCTACACACATAAGGCAAAATGGGTTTGCTGGAAAAATAAGCTCCATGTTCAACTGAAGCAAAGTGTAAGAGTGGATTAGAGGGTGATATGTGTAAAGATACCAGAGGGAATCCCACAGTTCGAGCAGTGAGGTGAAGGAGAGCCACAAAATACTTTCAAGTAACCACAAAACACAATTTAATAAAACAGAAGACTAACAGGACGTTATCTGAACTAGTAAAGGGAGGAAAGATTTTTTTTTTAACCACATTGTTCTGAAATGTGAGAATTAGAGCAATACATGCTCTCCATGTTGCCTCTTTAAAGCATTAAAATACAATTTCTTGACGTTTTACATGATACACATGAAAAACGTTAAATTAAATCTAGCTGCTGCAGATCATTTTAATTTCATGCATGAATAATGCAAAAGTATTCTGTTATTAATATGTCACCCTTCTTCTTCTTCACAGCCAATCTCAGAGTTTAATGTCAGTACGAACCAGATAACTTTCCTCTTGTTTGGTAAGGACTTCCTTTGAAATGAGCTAAACTCCCCAACAACCACCTCCGTTCACATACAGTACAATCTGTGCCATACGCTGTAAATGAAATAGAACCTGCAAACATAAAGATGCATATGTTTTTCTTCTCACCTCACTAAAGATTCCCTCCAAACACGACCTTAACATTTCTGCACCAGATAGAGGAATCTGATGAACTCTGCTCAGCAGTCAATATTGATGCTGGAAAGCAGCTCCTCCAGAGCCTCCAGCTTCTGATTGGCCTCCTCGATGGCGCTGTACGTCTGCACGTTGCTGGCGATGTGGAAGCGGATGTCGTCCACCAGAGGGACAGAGTCCGTCTCCTGTCGCTCCTCCAGCGACGCAGCGTCCTCCTTTATCATCTCGGCAAACTCGTCCTTCTCCACCAGCTGTGGACAGAGATGGCAGGTACACAGGCGTGAATGCATCTGGAGGAGGAACTGGATGTGTCTGACCTGATCATCTAGAGCTGCACCATAAAGCATCACAGTTCTATTTTTTTTTATATATTTTTCTGTTTTGCCTTAAGTAATTTTAGATTCATCATCATTTTATCTTTTTCTCAAAATGACCGTCAGCTACTTCAGACCTCGCTAAATGAATCAAGGAGTAAACATTACAAACCACAGTCAGTAACACCCAGGTTTGAAATCACAGGTAACTGAGCCACGATGAGGGTCACACAAAGACGCCTACCCGCTCAATGATCTTTGCCATGAACTCCGTGCACTGATCCTCCAGCCGAGAAAGACGGAAGAGCTTGGCCGTCTTCCACATGTGCAGGACGTTGTCCTCACAAATCGCCTTGGCGAGCGTCTTCCCGCAGAGACGCTTCAGCCCCGGCAGCAGGTACATGTCAGCCACGCACAGCACGTCAAACACGCTGTCCATCGTCAGCTGGACGGGGAAGAAGAACCGATCAGCGTTAAAGATGAGCGCATTAAACGAAAAGTGTTGACAATCCCGCTGAATGGAAAACATCACTGTTGTGGTAATTTAATAAATGATTTTTAAACTTTTCAACATTACATTAATCCACTTCAACAGATAAATGAATTTCCTGAAAAATAAAAATCCTATGTAGAAAATGGCATAACTACACTTAAATTTGTCTGATAATAAAATTGGGTTGATGATTTAAATCGTTTAAACCAGAATAAATGGATCATTCTTTTTCACAGCACTTTAAAAGCTTCCGACTGTATTCACACACACACACCTCTGTGTCATCAGTGTAGATGTAATACATGATGTGAATAAAGACTTCATGGGAGATGTTGTGCAGCGTTATCACCGGGGTGCTGGGCTGCGAATGCAGCTGCTGGCCCTCACTGAAGTGGTCCTCCAGTAAGGCCTTAAAATAATCACTGCGCCCGCAGAAAAAAGCCTGAAAACACACATTATGAAAATCTGACATTACCAGAACAATAATTTTAGGGTTTGGATTCACGTTTGTGGGCTTTGAAATTCCTTACCTTGTGACATAAGAAATCGAAACCCTCCACTCTGAAACAGATATCAGGGTAAGTAGGGAACAGATCAACCCTATTAAAGGGAAGTTCACCAAATCCAACCTGGGGCAAAAAGAAAGAAGAGTATGTAAGTAGCAGTTGTTCTGTGTTTAGCATCAGGATTTCACTGGGTTTAGCGTCTCACTCTTAGTTCAGTGGGTAGTGCACAGTCTGCCAACTGGGCCATCTCCTCTTGGAGCTGACAGGTGTGAGGCTCAAGGCTAAGAACTTTGACACAGGTTCCAGGCTTGTTGGACACTTCCAAAATGACAGGAGAAGAAAAAGAGACCTTTTCAGATTATAATTCATGGTGAACCAAAACAATCAAAGCTCCAGAGGAGAAAAAGAAAGAGATAAATCAGCAATATGAATTATGAACTACACAATGCACATATTAACTAGCAGTCTTACCAAATTCATAGACCTGTTTACATTTATTCTCCAGTTCTTCCATAAGGTCTGCCATCTTGCACTGCTTAGCGAGTCGCCTGCAGTCTTCCACCAGACTTATATCAATATCCATTCGTCCTGTAACATTATGAAACAACTAATAAAGTTCACACTTTTTTGTTAGGCATTTTTTTAAATTAGTCTAATTAGAGTTAAGTAGGTTGTTTTCTATTTATTTCAGTCTCTATTTTCTTTTGTATTAAAATATAGCATAGATGAAAAAAGAAAAGAAAAAAAAACACTCACCGGTATAAAAATATTGAAGAATTGCTCCAAAGGCTGCAGGATTGATCTAAAATCAAAACAGTTTTTGTTCCAATAAAATAAAGTTGATCACTTGAAGGAGACAAATTTATTTATTTAAGTAAAATTCTACATTACCAAGGGATGTTTGAGGGTTATAAGGTTCTTTCCTTTCCATTTTGTCTCAAACATTTCGGTGAAGTACTCTGAACGTGCGCTGAGAACACACCGGTGAGCTGCAAACATTTGTCCATGAACCAGGAACTTGACATCACTGTGCTGACCTTGCTCTAACAACCTGAAGGGAAACAGCAGGGATATGTTTTATACTAAACTGTTTTACCTTTGCAAGCTTTAGGAATATATTTGTGTTTTTTCCCCCCCCAAAGTTAATACCCTAAAAAAGAGAAAATCTTCACACTTACATGTGTAGGAAGTAATTAAAATCATTGCGCTGCATGGCACGGACGCTGACGCACTTGTAATCTTTGAGCAGGCGTCTGATTGAGTCGTTCAGGGAGCCATACACACATCTTTCACCATCGAATGTGTTGGCTTCACACTTGGCCCCTGGAAGTAAATCCACACAAAAAAAAAACAAAAAAAACAATCAAAATCTAGAATCCTTCAGCAAACATCCTTTTATTATGAAAATCTCACTTTATCCAGTGAAAATTCAATTTTACCACTAGCCAACAGGTACTGGACCAGCTCCTCGTGGCCACAGAGGCATGCATAGTACCTACAGGAAAAGCAGCTCTTTTTCTTAGGATACTGTTATGATAATGCTTTGTAGTAAATAGCATTAGAATAACTGCAGGTCTGCAAACATACTTACAAAGGTGTGCTGTCCCACTTATCTCTCACATTGAGGTCCACATCCCTTTGTTCAACAAGGTACCTTAAAGAGAACCATAAAGCCTGATCTGTGAGCATATTCAGTTTACCATCAGTCCTTATCCTCCGTTTTAAGTCAGGGAGAGGTTTTATTTATAGGCAATAAAACAAAAGAATTTATGAAAAAAATTAATCTGAGACAGACAATACAATACATGCAACAAAGTAATGTTTCTTTGCAAGGAAAAAAAAATCTAAGTATTTTGTTTGAAATGTCTATTTTTATTTGTACCACTAATCTGAAATTCATTGCTATGAATGTAATTTCTGTATAATTATTACTATCATCATCGTCATCATCATTACTATTATTACAGGTAATGGTCACATAGTTTATATTTTAATGATAGTCTTTTTATATGTTTTACGGTGTGGACTAGGAGAAGGATTTACTATTCAGTTGTATGCCATTTTGTTTATTTTGTCTGGGTTCTTTTAACATGATCAAAAATAAAGTATTTTCCAAACGACACTACACAGTAAAGTAGTACTAAATCCATATTTCACTCTTATTTTACCCATAAAGTAAAATTACATCAGCAATAGTGACTTAGCTGTGCACGTTGTTAGTATTCATCTGATGGGTGAAAATGTCTTTCTAGTTATTTATAAAGCACCTTAAAATAACCGAAGGTCCACAAAGTGCTGAACTTGTACACAATATCAAGAAATCGATACGTTAAACACAGTTGAAATAGGCAAATTAAGTTAGTTTAATTAGAGTAGAACGTGCAAAAGGCTTAAGCAAATAAATGTTTTAAGACAAAAACCGAAAATGTATCTTATAGAAAAAGACTTAATGCTGTATATCGCTGCAAAATACAGCAAGCAATATTAAAGATTTTAATGTTAAATACTGCACACAAAAACTCTGACCTACAAACGTTAGCCTGACAAGCTGGGTCATCGGTGCTAATGTTAGCAATCTTCCGCTTCTGGTTCCGAGCAAAAACATCGTTTAACAGCAGTTAGCGGGACAGGACAGGGCTAATTATTTATTTTTCTTTTATCGCACATCTATGTCAGGTGTCAGCCTGATGAAGCAGATGCTTGTGAAACAATGTTTATGCAAACCAAAACGACGTTAACAGAGCCGCTGGTTACCTGACTCTACAAATGTCGCCCTTTCTGCAACTACTAAACAAGTCGTACACATCCATGGCCGCCTCGGAGTTCTCGGTCCTCTGAAATGCATTGAGACAGCCTGTCTGCCGGTTTGGTGTGGCTGCAGGTGGAGCTCGAAGGACGAAGAGAAAGTTGACAGTGTCTCACACCTTGTTGACAAATCGCCGCTGCTGCCTTTTCGAAGCCTCTGTGTTTTCGTTAAAGGGGCCAGTCACGTGACTACCAAGCTTACTTTAGTTGACTTACGGAAACGTAGTAACCCGAGAAGCCGAGACAAGAACAAATGTGAGATGTGTAGTTAATGCTACGGTAATGTTACAAATGATTTCGACATTTTTGTACATTTTTATTTAAATACTAACACAGTATTTTTTTTACAAGAGTTAATTTAACTGACCGAGTTTTTTTCTCTCTGTAATTTGGGAATATTCGAGCTAACTTGTGTAGCTTGAATGCAGCACATGTCAATGCGTTCAATCATCCTCAAAACAAGATTTAAAAACACAATTGTGCAAAGACAAAAAAGATATAGGTATAAAATATTGACTATTTATTGTTTAAATATATTTTCCTTTTTTATCTTTATTTTTCTTGCTGTTTTGTGAACAATTACAAATGAACGTGATCAGAACATTATGCTCAGCAGTTTGTTTGGTGACTTACAGCAAAAGTGTTAACTTCAGCTTGTTTCATGTGGTCAATGCAGATGTCCCAGCAAACACATAAATTATTTATATGTTTTGCTTACAGTAAAGGAGCATGTTTACAATAATTCATGGTCACTGGCAGTGGGAAGACTGTGTCAAGATTATCAAGAACATCAGGCGGTCTTAGAGGAACTCAGTCTTGGGAAATATTGGATGTTTCAGCATGACAATGATCCAAAGCGGTAGTCCTGTCTTAAATCTAATATAAAATCGGAGAAGGGAGCATATGGTGATGTCAAAGTGATCTGCAACTTCAAACACCTGAAGCTCATCACCAGAGATGAATGGATAAAACTACCAGTGAAAACATTCACAAAGTTAGTCAGTAATAATGAGACATGTTTGGGTGCTGTAATAGTCATGGCTATCATAAAACTTTAAAGACATGACACTTTTTGACCAAACGTGAATTAAAATATATTTGTATCTATTTGTAATTTAAAAATGAGATTTTTTATTTATTTATTTATTTTTTGTTTAATAATAAATTTAAATCCAAATCTGCCAGAATTAGGAATAATTTTGGGATTAACTGTATATTTCAACTTTGCAAGCCCACTTTATGTTTCTAATGCTTTAAATCAAACACCCCATGATATGTATTTACTTACAGTAAAGGCACTCTGGGAAGTACCACCGTAAAGCCAGTTGAGCATTCTCTAAAAAGCACTGAACTGACAGCACGCAAACACATACTATAAAAGTAAAAAGTATTTGAATAAAAACAATAAAGAATCAGAATAAAATACACTAAATAGCCAAACAAAATCACAAACAATTTGCAAAAACCATTTCAACACATATGTTCTGGCTACATACTAAATGAAACAGTGGTATTTGAAATCTTCTAGTCACTTCGTTCATTCAACTGAGGCAAGTTTCTTTTTCAGATAGGAGATCTGAAGCTGAAGCTTTTCTCGCTGCAGCAGGAGGATTTCTTTCTGCAAGCTCATCACTTCATCCTGCAAACTCCCTTAGAACAGAGAATACAGGGAAAACATCACTGTGATTAGAAAGTTGTGTTTTTATTTTTGCTTTTAAGTTCAAATGCATTTACTATTTTTACTGGTTTTTATTATCACTTATACTATTAAGTCAAAGTTACCAAATGTATAATCGGTTTAATTTATCTTAATTTCTGGGTTAGTCGTGATCAGAAAATATGAAAAATATGATCAGCATAGTGACAGTGAAGTCCTGTCAGATCTGACTGAACACAAAGGCATGCCGTAGCACTGCAAAAGAAAAAAAATAGGAGCTTGTTAGGCAGCTCATGTAGTTCCTGGAAAGGCTGCGTGGAAGGACTGGTAGTCTCCCAGCAATGTAAAAAAAAATACATCACATTTCTGATTAGTTTTCTTTGTTAATTTCCACGTAATAACCTGCGGCAGCAAGTTGATTGACAACTACACCATTTTCACAACAAGCTGAATCAATCAGCAGACAAGCGCCTGGTATGAAAGGCCCCACTTCAGTACAGAAGAGATACAGAGCAAAAATAAATAATATGCAGATTTTTACTGCAGTGCAAAAAAATTAAAAGTGTTTTGACAGACGAACAATAGTTCTTATTATGAGCAATGTCCTGTTGTTCTGCTCAACTTTTATTTTCTTTGCAACATTTTGTGTCCAAAATAATCTGTTTCTTTTATGAAAGGTTATCAAACAAGATAAGGTCTGATTCCCTGAGACTTTCAATTCTTTGATAAACCATGTTCTTTTGACTGAAATCATTCAAACATGGACCTAATCCAAACTAATTTTTTTTGTCTGTTTCATTGAGGGTGTCCTATTCAAGAAGTACAAGAAATAACTGAGTTTATAGCATATAATGTGTTTTTATTGCCCTCTCATTTTCTCTGTAGTCTTTAAGTTAAGTAAGGCAAAAGTATTTCCTTTAATAAATACTTTAATTCCTTTAATTAATAGGAGATATTTTTTGCTTAATCTTTGAATTTTTAGTATACAAATGCAGAACCTGAAGGAACTGGCTTTTACAATCACTTTGAACCTGTGGCGTTACCTCCAGTCCTCACAGGTCAGTGTTTTGTGTCTATTGAATTTAATGGTTAATTTATATCCATTGCAATGTCATCACATTCTGCAGGGAAATGTGAACAACCTATTTGGTGTGTAGAAGTGGGGAAACAACTAAAAATGCAACACAGCTGCACTCATTTGGACAATGTGATAACACAATGATCTACATCTATCCTCAAACTAATTAATGCAACAGCAACTTTTAACTGAACACATCACAAATCTAAATATTTTCCAAGTTAAAACACACTCCCAAATTCCATACATATTTGAACTGCAGCCTCGCCCTCAAGCACAACTGCAGAAGTTCAGAGGAAGCAATCATTAAGTAAATATTCATTTAGCTTCAGTGACCTTCCTTTTAACACTTAGTAGTCATAATAAATTACAATTGAATTGTTACCTGTTGCAGCTCTGCTAACTGATCCTGTAGCGTTTCCACGTCTTGCCAGCCAGAAAGGAGACGCACTGATTAATTCGACCTCAACCGGATAATGATCGCTGACTCTGAGCGCCTAGTGGAGCATGTTTGCACTAAGTCAGGAATATTTAACTAAGTGTTAAATATTCCTGTATGAATATTTAACAGGAAAAGTATTTTCCTGTTAAATATTTCCTTATGTAAAAGCTTTTGCTTTTACATAAAGAAAAGCTTATTTAAGCTCACCATATCTCACCATTTTATCTGTCAGGTTAAACTCTTTCTGGAAATTAAAGGCCTTGGCAGAGTTTGGCACTATGGTTGCCAACAGATCATCTCCATACACAACAATCCTGCATAAGAAATAAGGTTTCTTAATTGAGCTTGGGTATTGAAGCTTGTGTTCCAAAGGCACAATGCCTGTCATAAGCTCTGTAAAAATAAACCTTGCCTGTCGTAGGTGTGATTATTTGTGGTCACTGAAGTTGTATCCACATCATCAGCAATTAGCCAGTGGAAATTTATGTCACTGCGTATTCGAATGTTTTGCATTTCCTTGTCGGTGACAGAGGCACCGTCTGCTCTGAAATCCCCCAGGATCATTACGTTCTAGAAAGAAAGGGAAATAAAAGTAAATAAAACCATTTCTTGCAGAGCTCTATGAATTATTAATGCCCTCTGAAATTTACATTTTATCATATTACAAACACAAATTTCAATGTGCTTATTGGTTGCTTTTGGTGATAGATCAATCCAAAGTAGTGCATCGCTCCTTCATCCTTACGTTCCTTCCCTCGGGGGGGCGGGGGAGGGGGGCGCCGATTTATGTTTTAGAATCGACCTGAATAATGTGCAGTTGCGCCACTGCCTCCGCCTCTTGTTTGTTTTCAGATTTGCCCTGGTTTGGTTCCATCCACTTTTGTATCAACTCAAACCATCTGCCCTGTTCATGTTAAAGGAACAACTGACCTCACCTGTTTGACCTGTTCACAAAACAAATGGAAAAGAGATCCAAGACCTGCCATTAAGTGTTTTGTGGAATGGGTTATGGTGTTATTACTTCACCTTACGTTATCTTTGACTTGTCTACTGCATCACTTTGTCTTCATTACACTCTTAGTTAACTAATTTATACTGAGGTTAAATTACATGTGGATTCTGATTAGGTTTCTTGAGTTTTAGAGCTTTGTGCTACTTTGTCTGATATTATTGCATCATAGAATCCCCAAAAGGTTTGTGGCTCACTGATGTGAGGTAAATCTCACATCAGTTAGCAGCACTGATAACGCCGTGATATGGCAGTTTGTGTCAAATGAGCTCAAATTCTTACATCAGTTTTCCATTTGTCTCTGACCATCAGGAAGACATCATACAGCTCATCCAGTTCTTTCTCTGAGTCCTGAGGTGTGGCACGAACTGGGATCAGCGCCAAATCCTTCAGCACTGCAACAAATATGTAACATTCATGAAACTGCACGTGTGGCAGGAGAGAGCACAAACCTGACAAACTTGCTATTTCTCCCTTCTACTTATACGTCAAAATAAATCTCCTTTATTCAAACAGGAGAGACAGACGCGGTCATGCAGCCATGACTCAGACAAGCAGCAGACTCCACTAAATCTTGGAACTCTGACAACGCTGCCTGTTTGTGTTAAAAGACGAGCTGCAGAAGCTGACCAGTGTTGTGAGGTTTGAAGTAGAGAACGTAAGGCTCCCTTGCGAACGCATCCACATCGTTCTCCTGATTGTCTTCATACTGATAGGAGTCAATCAGATCCACCATGTCATCCCTGAAAGTTGAATAAATATGTCTCATTTAAACAGCTCTGTGTTGCGGCGCTGAGACAGTCGACACGGCGACGGCGTTTACCTGTAGAGAAACATAAACTGCTCCTTGTATCTGGTCCTTCCCAGGCGGGCGCTGAGCTGCAGGGCGTAGTGGTGGGACGTGTTCACCCTGAGACACTCTCAAAGGACGGCCGGTTATTTTTCTACTCTCAAAGGCTTAAAGTGAGTTTGGCTTAAAGGGCAAAAATAAAAACATACAGTCACCTGTTCAGTTCTGCCAGGAACAGCTTGATGGAGGCCCCACTCACATCCACCACCTCCAGAATAACTATGATGTCATATCGAGACACGATCTATAAAAGGCAAAGGCTTCTGTTACAATACAGGATCTACAGTGGAATAAAACACACTCAGGCTCTGACTAATGTGTGACATTGATGGTTTCTATTTATTTATTTATTTGAAGGTCTTCATAAAGCATCGAAACACTATCACTTAATTAGTTTGAAGAATTTTCATTTTCAGATTTAAAACTACTCCTGGCTGCTCTCCAAAAATGACAAGATTTTAAAGGCTCTTTGTAAATATAATTGTGATTATGTGATGAGTTGATCACAGGGTCCCTGCTGCCTGATAAAACACATGGAGCTTCTGAAAGTAGCCATGTCTGATTTTTGTTTTTACCTTAACAAGAGTTGACAGGACATCTGGGTCTGAGACTTTAGTCACTCCAAACCTCTGTGCGTTGAATGAAGCAATCTTCATGCCTGACAAGAGATAGGGAAACAGTTTTCTAAAACATACATTTAAAATTATGCTTTTTGAATCCCTAACTTGAATTACCTCTGATAATGTACACACACTATATAAATGTCTTCTCCTCAGCAGCAGGTAGTACTGGTATCCAGCATTAATTTGTATCCAATCCCATGAGAAACTTATGTCTCTACCGTTTTTTTTTTTGTTGTTGTTTTTTTTTCATTTTTGTTTTTTTTTTTTCAAAGGTAGACAGATGATTGGTTTGTTGCCATCACGGGGACAAGAGGGATCATTTGTACTGAGCTAGTACGTTTTGACAGCAAGTGGTCAGACAGGTTATATTGTTCAGTTAATGGTGATTAGGCTTGGTTAAATTCAAAGTCACTGTGCAAAGAAGAAATGTTAAAAAAGAAAGGAACCTCACCTTCCATCTTAAAATCTTCTCAGTGCTGCTAAACTAAGTCTAGACAAGACAGTAAATGTCAGTTCACACAACTTCACATTTGGCATTAGAGTACTTTGACCAAATCATCACCACCATGCTTCCTCCACTGGTATTGCATTAACCCCATCTGTGAGGCATATAAAAACTGATAAAACCTCAGTTTTTATAGAGGTGCTTTCTCTTCCTTTTGCCAATTGAATCAGCTGTATTTGACTAATATTACTTGGTTACGACTTCCTACTTAAATACTGTGAAAACAGGAGGCTGCGCTGCAGCTTTTCATTTTTTTAACAACACACCGTGCTGTCGAACAGTCTCTGCCCCTTTACATATTTATTTTGTTTTTCTTTTACATTTCACTCAAATGTTTCAGATTTTCAAATTATAATATGTTATATTTTTATTATGTTTTATAATATATTTTTAAAATTACATATAGATAACCCAAGTAACTACAAAAGTTGGTTTTGGAATGATGGTTTTTATTTTCTATTTTATTTTATTTTTATTTTTTTAAAAGCTATCTAAATCAACCTTTGTAAAATAGCTGTTTGTTAAATCATAAATTTCCTCTGATTGACCACTTGATTGATTGATCTTTACTAAAGAGAAGTAAGATATTATTTGAAGAGCTCTGACCAGATCTCAAAACCCGCCACATTAAAAAACTCGCCCTGAATTTAAAAAAAAAAAAAAAAAAAAACAGATGAAAATTAAAGTCATTGAGATCCTTTGGTCTGAAGACGATTACAAAGATGCTTCTAAAGCTTTTGGGGTTTTTTGAACCGTAATGAGAGCCGTTATCCACAAATAGAGAAACACCAAACAGTGGTGAGCACTCAGTGGATTGGTTGGCTGAATGTGACCTTTTGAAACATTCTAGTGTGACACAAGAAATCACAGAAGCTGCCACATCCGCAACGTCATGAATGCATCTAATTACTGCCTTGCGCAATTGATGATTGGCTCCTTGTTTCTGAGTTGCAATGATTCTTTCCATATTTTTAAGGTAGTTTGCCTTCTGCACATACAAACTGGAATCTTACATAGGAACCAGTCAAATTACCTCAAACAACACCTGGCCTTCAAATTCTAGACAATGGCCGTGCAGAAAATCCTCCCAAGGCCACATTCCATTCACTCATAATCCAAGTTAAGAAAAGACACAAAGCCTGGGCTCAACAGCCGTAGAGTGGAGCTAAATGCTTTTATTTTGAAAGATAAACAAATGGAAGTATAAGAATAGAGAAACAACAAAAAATGCTGCCCGACTGCCATGGCGGGGAACACATAAACAAAGGGGATCTGACACAGTGCAACAGAACATATGGACGTATAGTGAGGGAGATAATAACACGGTGTGCGATAATAAGTACCTGAGAGCAGGGGGGAGGAGAGCAGGAAGCAAGACTTGCTGAGAAAATCAATCACAAACTGTAACAAGAACAAAGATCTACAATGAACTGTTTCACAAAACAGATCAAAACCACAAACTTCATCACATTTTGGGAGAAATTGTGTGCACGATCAACATAAAGTAGTGCATATGAAGGGGAAGGAAAATAAAATGTAGTTTTAAGACTTGTTTATACTATTATTCTTAAAGAAGTGCCTGCATTTTTGTCAGTACTTTGTGGAACCGGTATCTGCAAGTCTTTTGAGATATCAATCTATCAACTTTCCTCATCTAGAAACTAAAATTGTTGTCCACTCCATTCTTGCAAAACAACTCGAGATTATCTTCAATTACTTAACCCTGCTTTAGTTTTCTCCACAACTTTATCCATGACTTGTTGTTGCTGTGTACTTTTGTTCTCAGGAAGCTGTTTTTCAGCAAAGTTCTCCAACTAACATCTGAGGCCTTTATTCGCACATGCATGTATGCTGACGTTAGGATTCACTCTAAGTAATCCTAATGACGAACTTGGAGAGTTCTGCCTCCAGGACTCTCTGAGTTAGTGGATTTTATTTAGGGGTATCAGAATACACGACAGAAAACGTATCTGATGCATGTTGAGAGTCGATATTATAACTAAGTATTTTGTAAAGAAAACACCAAACGAATCTATAGTGAAGAGAAAACCTTGAAGATGTTAAGATGCCAGAATTCCTAACAGGTTTTGGGTGGCGTGCGTGTGGGCTTCATTTTGTTTCATTTAAGCAAACTGAAAGGTGTGTCTGAAAGACGATGTGGCTCTGTGTCTTTTATCTCCGAACCATAACTGGATTTGTTGAAAGGGATACGTCAAGAACAGAAACACGACCTGCTATCAAATTCTCTTTTTGTTCAAAAGAAAGATGTTAGATGATTTTTTACTCCAATATTATTTAATCATACTTTCCACCGTTTATGCAGTTTGCTGTTCACCAACTGATGTTTATAATAACATAGCCTTCTTCATCTGTGTTCTTCCAACAGATGCTTTCATATGTTCTTATCTTTACAAATCTTAACACACCCAGTGCTTGCACCCAAAATACACTTCGAATCCATTTAAGATTCTAAAACCAGAGCTGATGAGCAAGATTAGATTACAGAGGAACAATTAGAAGGAAACATTTTTACAGCCGGGGTAGGTGGGAGTAAAACAAGTAGCAGATGTCTGACTGGTAAATCTGCATTCATGCAACTTCACAATCACACCACACCCAGGTCTTTGCTGTATAAAGTTGTGAAAACAGATAAATGTGCACAAGAGAGCTCCAGCACCACCTGAACTCAGTACAACTTCCAACAGAAATCTCATCATGAGTGTAAGGATCAAGAAGAACAGGAAATCTGGACTTTATTCCGCCTCTGAAGGCTTCACCAGCAAGTCCATGGGATTCAACCCGGTTCCCAAATCCAGCACCACAAACAATGTGGTTCCCATTAAACCTGTCACCGTAAACAAGAGCCTCCTTACTCCTCTGAAGATCTACATCGATCCTGAAGTCCAGGCTCTGCGTACCCAGGAGAAGGAGCAAATTAAAGGTCTGAATGACCGCTTCGCATCACACATCAAAAAGGTAAGGGGGAAAATTCTGGTAAAAAAAAAAAAAATGTCTCCCATCAAAACCTGTTTACAGATTTTTTAAAAATCAGTTTCACCCTAAAAAAAAATCTGCAATCAGTGGGGTACGACCATGAGGCTCATTTCTCTTAGCTACTCTTCAAAATGGGAAAGCTGGGAGAACATGTCATCAGTGATGTTTGCAATTAACAATAAAAATAAGTAGCCCTGTTTTTCATTTTTACAAATCTGTAAGAATAACTTAGCCCCAATGTGACTAGTCTTTGAAGGTGTTTTTTGGTTGTTGTTTTTTTATGCAGCTCTTAATATAAAGTTCCCCTGATGCCAAAACCATTGAAATGCTTAAAGGTTTCATAGCCTTTTTCACAGTTATATTCTGTTCAGAATATATGGTCCAAATACTCAGAAAAATTACTCTTAACATGGGAAACTTCAGCATCATTAATCCGCATGACCATGTTTTATAATAACCTCCAATCCTTGTGGAATGGACGCAGCAAAAATTTTTAGCAGAACTGACAGATTTTTTTTTCCCACTAACTGCTTGTGTCATCCACTTGAGAGAAGGAGGTGAGTCACATGGCCCTTTCAGAAACTTCACTGCATGCGTTGGAGTAATGCAGCTGTGTGCGTTACTTTATAGTCTCCGAACGTACAGTCAGGTCATTATCTAAAAGTTTAAAGCAATCTAATAGTGACATTGAAAACTGGAGGTTTGACTTGGAATTACGCAGTGAGGAGGATGGAAGGTGTCCACCGGTTTTCCAAAGATCACCGGTGGATACTGTTGTAGGTGAAGGATGTGTGAAGAACTAATATTACTAGCCTCACAGTGGATATTTTAGAGTTCAAGAACAATCTTCCCGACTGGATGGACCTGCTTTGTGCTTCTGTTCCAGGTCCAACTGCTGGAGCAACAGAACCAGATGCTGGAAACCAAGTGGCAGCTCCTGCAGAGTCAGGCAGCCTCTTCCTCCAGTACTGAGCTCATGTATAAAGCCTTCATCGCCAACCTGCAAAAACAGCTGGAAGGCCTCCACAACGACGGCAAGCGTTTAGAGGCTGAGACGAGTTCCTGGAATGGTGCGCTGGAGAAATTCAGATCAAAGTGGGACATTTTTGTCTGCGAAACAGATTTCAGTTGAAGAGAGGTAAGATCAGCACAAGTTACAAGATATTTGTGGTTGTTTCAGGTATGAAGAAGAGGCCAGCAAGAGGACTGACTCAGAGTTTTGCTTTGTACAACTCAAAAAGGTAAAAAAAAATAAATAAATAAAATCATGCACATGAAAAAATATGACATTTTTCATTTTTATGTTTGTAAAAATTATAACATTTTTGGAAATTGCGAAACATTTCAAACACATATTACTGACTAAACAGTCGTCGTTTCTTGGGTCACCAGGATGTGGATGCAGCATTCACCTCTAAGGTGGAACTAGAAACCAAGTTGTCAGATCTTACTGAAGAATTCAACTTACTCCAAGCTGTTCATAATGCTGTGCGTAACCTCACTTCTTAACTAATGAAATTTATAGGGATGTGATTTTTACTCGGATTTTGTTTTCCTTTTTTTTTTTTCTTTTTTTTTTCAAATAAAAGGAGATGACAGAGCTAGTGGGCACCCTGAAGGACACCTCCGTGGTGGTGGAGATGGACAACTCCCGCAGCCTTAACATGGACGAGATTGTGTCTGATGTTAAGGCTCACTATGAGGAAATTGCTGCTCAGAGCCGTGAAGAAACAGAACGTTGGTACAGAACAAAGGTGACAAAGAGACTTTTTTATTTCATTTTCTTTATGCTTTGGCAAACATTTGAGGAAAATATTAACATAATTTCAGAATCTGTACCACTAAAAATGAGAGAGGGGTGGGGAGATAAAAACTACCTAACTTCAGTACATTTTTCTTTTTCAGTGTGGCATAATTTCTAAATTAGCTTGGAAATTTTTGCTTTTAACAAAATCCACCACAATTATTGACACCCCTGACATCCATCCATCCATCTTCTTACACCCTTGTCCCCAGTGGGGTCAGAAGGGTTGCTGGTGTCTATCTCCAAAGAGACATTTCGGGCAAGAGGCAGGGTACACCCTAGACCAGTCCATCACAGACACCCCTAACAATCTCTTTAAAATAAACTTGTGGTTGGAGCATTTTATCAGTGGTTGTAGCATTTTCGGCACTCCACACACTGTGAGCAACTTCACTAAGTGAAGAACAAACATGATGTAGCCAAAAATGCACAAGACAGACAGTCTGTTAATGTGATTATTTCTGTTTCAACACAAGTTTTGTCCTCTGATGTTAGTTTCTATCTGCTGAGCATACAGAGATATGTGAAAGTCAAATAGACACAGTTAGCACTACATATTTTTCTCTGGAAGTTTTTGCTCTGTTCTAACATACATATACACGTTACTTACTGTATGTAGTAGATTAATATGTTTTTTTTTTTAAATCAAAATTAAAATAACTGAAAACTGTTATTTAAAACTGTAAATATGTTATTTGTTTGTATGAATATTTTTCTTTATAGTCCTTAAAAATCCCAAACTTTGGCAAAGTTTATTAGATAGACCTTTTTCCACTGGTGCTATTTATCTGATATGATAATTACTGTTTCCTTCTCTTCAATCTACGGCCCACGGATACCAGATTGACCTGATGACAATCCAAGCAAACCAGTATGGTGATGACCTGCATTCCACCAAGGTGGAAATAGCAGAAATGAACCGACTGATCGGTCGCCTGCAGCATGAAATTGATGTTATAAAACCACAGGTGAGGAAGAGAGGACTGCTCTCTGTCTCTGTCTTAAATTTAAGGATCTAACTAATTTAAAAAGTCTGCAAAACCAAACGCTGTCTGTCAGAGCTTTTAACCACCATATAGCATATATGAATATATGGTACAATCATATATGAATATATGAAATCACACTTCTTATTAATCCTTAAAAATGACTGAAAAACACACGTTTACACCACTTTTCTATCTTGTACAGTGTGACAGAATTCAGAACAGCATTTGTGAGGTGGAATCAAATAGGGAACAAGCTGTGTTGAACGCTAAAAACCGCATCAAGGACTTGGAGAAAGCTTTGATGGAAGCAAAACACGTCATGGCTAAGCAGATCAGAGAATACCAGGAACTTATGAACATCAAGCTGGCCCTGGATATCGAGATTTCCACTTATATGAAATTGATGGAAGGAGAGGAGGACAGGTGAGAGCTGCTAAAAATCTATCCATTTATAATTCATATCAGTGATTTATCTTTCATTTAATTTTGGATCTATTTTTATGTAGGTTTTCTTTGCACAAGATCATACCTAAGCCAGAAATATATACATTTTTTTTGTTGCTTTGTTGCTTAACTTATTATTTAAGAAATTATTCTCATGAAAACATGAACGTCAACATGCTTCCAGTTTTTACCTTAGATTAACGCGTTATGCAATACTGCCCTCTTGTGGCGAAGACATGCACGTCGGCATGTCAAATTATGTTACTTCGTGGGGAAATTTGGGAAATGTCATCAACGATGTGTTATCATTATTTTTAATAATCGTTATCACAATTAAAAAATAATACAAAGTCCTATACAATACACTTAAACATGTTTATGTGTGTGAACAAATGTAAGAAAACTGTGGAATGAATAACACTTGCTAGAGCAAGTCATTTCCCTCTGCACCAGGTAAAGGTTGTAGTTCTGTTTGATGTAGGGTGAATTGAGGAATACTGGGACATCAGCTGATTTAGAACAGGATGAGTAAAAATGCATTTAATCTTTAATGCCCTTCATTTGCATACCTGTCTGCTTTTTCATCCCCAGATTTGGACAGAAGACTGTGGTTAATATCCGCTCAGCACCAATCAGACATGTGAGCTCAGCGCCCGTCCAACATGTGAGCTCAGAACCCATCAGACATGTGAGCTCAGAACCCATCAGACATGTGAGCTCAGAACCCACTCAAAGTGAGTATGAGGGTATCATAATGTTGATGTATTTTTCAACCATTTTTGACCTCTGAAAACATACTAGTAGACCTCTTATTTGTCCATAATCTGCCTATTTTCTCTTTCTGAAAAAAAAAAAAAAAAAAAAGTCCCTCGAAGCAGCAGTAAATTATGTGTGTTTCACCTGTTTCAACATCCTATTTCCTGACAGCTAACCATCAGCAGCGGAGATCGGGGCCGATTCTCATCAAAATGATAGAGACCCATGACATCTCATACAACTAAAGCAGAACAGACTGCAGTGCACAGGCCTCCCGGATCCCCAGTCTTTGTATTCCACACTGATAATAACATCAGTGGAAAGAGTCGTCTATATTTGCTTGTGTCTCATTGTGTGTCGAAACTCCGATCATCAACCTTCACTGCCTTGAGAATAGTTCGCCCTGAATTTGCTGTCTAAAATAATGAAAGAATATAAACATGCCCATGATAAGGTCCACTGCCACTGTTTCCTTTTCAATGCTTACTGTGTGTGGAAAACATTAAACGAATTAAAAACATTTTTTCTGTGTGGAGTAGATTGTTATAATTTATTTGCTCAGTTCATCAAAAAGAAAATGAAGCAAACCAGCTCAAACATTCAGTTTTCAGATGTTATTGTTGAATGAAATACATCAAATCACCATATCGACACCATAAATTCTTAATAAAATTAAAGCAAATCATAAGCCCCCAAAATTGACTTCCCTTGAAAGCATCCTCTGGATCTTGGGCTCATCTATACTGGGAACCACAACGAGAGGCTGTTAGTTGATGTCCACCTTGAAACCAGTGGGGCCCCAGTTCACAAACTGGATGATGTACTTGGTTTTGATGTTAGCAATGGCAGAAATGACATTTTGGGGCACCACATGTACAAAGTTTCACCTTTTGTACCATGGAGACACGCATGATTAACTCAACACACCTGTGCTATTGTTCAGTCTGAATAATAGGTTAAATACTATGAACACAAGCCTGGCCAGGAAACTACGATTCCCATTCACTTTCTGTAAAAACGCTGTTTTTAAGATTTACTCCTATAAACACTCCATGTATAGAAGTAGAACTAACGGAGAGTGTGAAAGACCAAACCTCCTTAAGGCCCAAACGTGTAACTTATAAAGCAAGGGACTGGGGTTTCAGATAAGTATTTCAAGTTCATTTTCTTTTACACTAAATCTAGTAACACTAACATTGTTTATAAATGGATTTATTTTTTACAGCTGACAATTTCAACATTAGAAGCAAAAGGAGAGAAAAGGTGCGTGTTGAAGTTCTTTGCTTGTAAACTAGCAGCGCATTACTGTCACTTATTGGCTTGGATTGAGGGACAGTAAAAGAACATGCACCAACAAAACAGCTCCAAACTGCGTAGAACGATCTACAGAGAGGGTCGTCACGCCTAATCGCCATCCAGGAGGTCTAGGGTCAGGAAAAAGGATGTTTAAATCTCTGCAGACTGCGCTCATCCTCAATATAATGTGTTTATAGACTTTTCAGTAAGTTACTAAAACTTTAGCACCTTTCAAAATAATAATCACAAATGCTTCAACAAACAAAATAATAAATACACAAAACATTTTTTAATCAAAAGGAGATTAAAAACATATAAGTGTTTATATTTTAACTATCCTAATTGAGAGCCAACTCAAATTCCTTGTTTGTGTGCACACATTTGGCAAATAAAGCTGATTCTCATTCTTCTTTAAGTTGAAGTATGACATCATTTCTATTCAAATGAATCCCTCTTTGTTTCCCCCATCCCAAAGTAGTACTAAAACACACTTTTATCTTTTTCTTTTGCGCTTCTTTTAGTCTAAGCTCAACTGCTGAAATCGATTCACGCGTTCCGTATCATTTGTCCTTCTTCTCTTCCCTTAGCAACGGAAGGCTAATCACATGATCAGGTGGGGCTGCCGACGCTGTTGTAGTCGACCTGTGAAGAAAAAAATCAACCTGTCAACAGCACGTTCATTCACGGACACATTTGTGATCATAAATGATCTCCCCCGGTGACTAACGGGTTAGTACGTGTTTATGTGCGAGTTGAAGTTGTTCGTTTTCGTGCCTCTTTGCGCTGTGGGAGAAACAAAAAGCAAAGCAAAGGAATATTAGCCCTGTTATGCTAACATTTTTACTGCTGTCTTTATATGAGGATGAACGCTACAGTTAGACGCAACACCAGATTGAAAAGGGACAAATGGGTTGTTTTAAAAGTGACTTAGATGCCCAGGTATTGTATGTTGTATTACTACACGCTAAAAGATACTGTTACCGTGAGGCATGAATAGTGATGGGGAGACAGCTACATTTAGCTAACTGATCTAGTACAATAAAAACCTCTGTCATGCATAGGTGCATGCCTTTTTAAACTTGTATCGTTTTGAATAAAAGTTAATTTAAACCCTTATACCTCATTCATAAAGCTGCTGCTATATGATTTTACGGTTGTAATTATCTGGAGACTTTAATTATGTTACATTTGAGACGGTTTTAAATCTGGAGGGTGTTTTTTTTTTTTTTTTTTTGGACTTTTATTTAGCAGGGGTGGGTAATTAGCTACGTTTACTTGATTAACTTTTTGAAAACGAAACGTTAAAGTATAGCTACTCTTAATTGAGTAAAACTTCTGCCTTCAATATCCAATGTGAGTAAATTCCCTTAAGGATTAACATGCTTGCTTTGACCTGAAATGGACATTGAAACATGCATAACAGCAGAGAAGAACAGAGTACCAGTACTTACAGAAATGTAAGAGTAGCACTACTTCATCATATTTTTACTCAAGTAAAAATAAGAAGTTATTCAAGAAATTACTCAAGTAAGAGTAAAAAAAGTGTCCTGTAAAAAGGTTACTTAAGTACTGAGTATCTGATCTGAACATCTGATTTCATATTTAAACATTATGTCATCAGTCAGACAAGAACTATAAAATTCTGGTCTTTTAATGGGGGGGAGATATTATGTAAAATTGACTTTTTACATGCTATGGTATTATTGCTTCATCAAAAACATCCCTGAGTGTTGCTTTGATTCTTTCACACATGTTTGAGGAATCCTTGAATCTCCTTTGAGGTGCCTAAGAACACTTGCCCTCACAAAGCGCCGCCTATTTTCTCAGAATCTCAGACTGAACTTTTCAGGAAGTCGACACCTAATATTTTTCACATGTGGGTGTTTCGGTTTGGTGCGTCAGTTTGCTTTGTTTCTCTGCAGCTTCTGGATTTTCTCCGCTAATGTTGTTCTCCTGCTTCAGGTGTTATGGAGCTAACTGAAGGTGGAGGACAAACCCTGTGACATGTTGGCCCAAGCAGAATCATGGCATCTTGGACCTCCTCCTAAACATCACAAGCTCCTAGTGTCGTCATGGCCTCCAGCTATGCACCGCCGTTTGAGGGCACAGGTGAAGTAAAGGAGGGCTTTCTCTGCCCTCTGTGCCTGAAGGACCTCCAGTCTTTCTACCAACTCCAGGGCCACTATGAGGAGGAGCATTCAGGAGACGATCGGCATGTTCGAGGACAGCTCAAGAGTATGTACAGTAGCAGATAATCTTCTTAGTGAAACTGTGTGAGTTAATGGTTTGAACTGATTTCAGCTGAATTTGGATCAATTTAGATTCCATATAACTGAAATATTACAACCAGTTCACCTTCAGACAGGCTGTATGAAAGAAAATATAATTTATTGAAGCAAAGTAGTTGTTATATAAAAACAGCATTCTCTGACAGCAATGCTTTTGAGTCCAGAATAATTTCAGTTGTTTTGTCTTTGTTCTTTTTTTTTT
>NW_015114497.1:178589-211159 GCF_001443285.1 Poecilia latipinna
GCCTATTTTCTCAGAATCTCAGACTGAACTTTTCAGGAAGTCGACACCTAATATTTTTCACATGTGGGTGTTTCGGTTTGGTGCGTCAGTTTGCTTTGTTTCTCTGCAGCTTCTGGATTTTCTCCGCTAATGTTGTTCTCCTGCTTCAGGTGTTATGGAGCTAACTGAAGGTGGAGGACAAACCCTGTGACATGTTGGCCCAAGCAGAATCATGGCATCTTGGACCTCCTCCTAAACATCACAAGCTCCTAGTGTCGTCATGGCCTCCAGCTATGCACCGCCGTTTGAGGGCACAGGTGAAGTAAAGGAGGGCTTTCTCTGCCCTCTGTGCCTGAAGGACCTCCAGTCTTTCTACCAACTCCAGGGCCACTATGAGGAGGAGCATTCAGGAGACGATCGGCATGTTCGAGGACAGCTCAAGAGTATGTACAGTAGCAGATAATCTTCTTAGTGAAACTGTGTGAGTTAATGGTTTGAACTGATTTCAGCTGAATTTGGATCAATTTAGATTCCATATAACTGAAATATTACAACCAGTTCACCTTCAGACAGGCTGTATGAAAGAAAATATAATTTATTGAAGCAAAGTAGTTGTTATATAAAAACAGCATTCTCTGACAGCAATGCTTTTGAGTCCAGAAAAATTTCAGTTTTTTTTTTTTTTTTTTTTTTTTTTTTTTTTTTTTTTTTTGCAGTTTTCTATTCAACGTGGTGGTAAAATGCTGAAATATGACCATTTCTGTCCCATTCAGATTGTTTTTCCCCCCCTCTTTTATTGCTATGTATTTAGATTTGGTTCAGAAGGCAAAGAAAGCCAAAGACAAACTGTTGAAGAGGGATGGAGACGACCGACCAGACACCGGCAGTTATGAGTCCTTCTACTACGGTGGGGTCGACCCATACATGTGGGAACCTCAGGAACTGGGTAATACTCTACTTCTGTAACATATAATAAATATATAAAAGTGCAAGTAAAGCAAAAAATAAAGGGACAATACACAATTGTTTGAATTTGTTACATTTATCAAGGTTTTATGCTTTTATTTTCCCCCACAGGAGCAACTAGAAGTCACCTGGACCTGTTTAAGAAACACCGGGCAGCGCGCATCGATCATTATGTTATTGAAGTCAATAAGCTCATCATTAGACTGGAAAAGGTTTGCCCAATAAATATTGCAAAGTGCATAGTTTTCTTCCTGCTCTTTTCAATTTAATAACGCAACTATTAACTATGCAAAATTATGTATCAGTTGACGGCGTTTGACCGAGCCAACGCAGATGCTGCTAAAATTAGAGGTCTGTTTCTTTAATCCTCCAAAATCATGTCGGCTTTCTGCCAGTCTGAACTTGTGTAGCAAACAAAGGATTTTCCTCCTCTTGTGCAGCCATTGAGAAGTCTGTGGTGTCCTGGGTGAGTGACTCCGATGTCCCCTTCTGTCCCGATTGTGGAAACAAGTTCAACATCCGAAACAGACGCCACCACTGTCGGCTCTGTGGATCCATCATGTGCAGGAGGTGCATGGAGTTCGTTCCCCTGCCTTTGGCCCGTACGTAGCAACACTTTGAAAATCTGAAGTCGTGTCTTGGGTCTGTGCTTTTTGCTAAGTTTCTTTACACATTTAAACAGAGAAGCTCATCAATGGCACCCGAGAAGCTCTGTGTGTGCCTGGAAGCCCCAGTCAGTCTCAGTCTCCTCCAGCGGGGGGCGGAGGCAGTGGGATGGGCTCCAGGAGGGGCAGCATCACCAGCTTGAGCAGCGTAGCGTCCATTTTGGAAGAGAAGGATGATGAGAAGATCCGCTGCTGTCACCACTGCATGGACACTCTGCTGAAGAGGCAGCAGAAGTTGGAGGAGAAGGATCACGTTCCAGATATAGTGAAACTTTATGAGGTAGGTGGAACCACTGGAGCGCAGCTGATTATCTTTTGAGTTCCTTCCTGTCATTCATCGTTTTCCTTCGAGGCTTCCTGCTCACAGTCATTGTCTTCCTGTCAGAGGCTGAGAATGTGCATGGAGAAGGTGGAGGAGAAGGCTCCAGAGTATATCCGAATGGCTGAATCCCTCAAGTAAGCCACATTAGAAAGTATTAATAAAAAAAAAAAAATTATAATTTATTTGAAAGAAATTTAGTCTCACTAAATTCTCACCCTATGCAATTATTTGTGTATTTTTTCTTTTACTTTAAATTTGCCTGCAAAAATTCGGCCTGCAGAAATTCGTTGTAAAGAAATTCATTATGAAATTTGTCCCAGTCAGAGGAGCAACTCTTAATAGCTACAGTAACCAGCTACCTGTTTGTCACATAATCAAAGTAGCATAATTCAGTTGGCTAAAAGCAGCTGGACTGATTGTTTTGGCTTGAGTCACTAAAAAAAAAATCACAGCATTTGAAGACAAGTTTTTGATGGTGAATATCTGCAAGCTAAATTTTTGCTAGTAAGTTTAAAGTACAAAAAACTCACAAATTATGGCACAGGATAAACATTCTGTACCATCTACTGATACATTTTCTTCCATACATTTGTGGCTTACCTTTATTCTGAAATGATGATAATCTACTTCCTCCTTTCAAAGCGCCGGGGAAACCACATACAACCTGGACACTGCTGGAGGACTGAGGCTGGAAGTGCAGAAATACTACGAACTCATTGATGCTCTAAGGTACATGCTGTTCGTGACAGAGGGTTTTTACAGCTGAAAGGACTGAGAGATTAAACTGAATTATTTTCTTCTCAGTAAGAAGATTTTAACACTGGGGACGAAAAGTGAGCCGCAGCCACACCCGAAGGCGCTCCAGCTACAGAGGATGATACGCTACACAGCCACGCTGTTTGTCCAGGTGATACAGGGAGGATTCACACCAGCTGTGTTTAGTAAACACGTGCATTCACACACGGTTACCTAGAACACGTGAATGCACAGTTGAACTGTGATGTGCCTTCAAACGTAGGTCTCTCTTCAGTTGAAGTGAACTCTGTTGCGGTTCAGATGCATATGCGAATGCCAAATGGAACCTCCAAAAGCAGGAAGCAAAGTAGAGTGCAGGGCATTCTGGGTAAATGTAACCTAAATAAACTTGTGTGTCTGGCTTTAGCGGGAGAATTGGCTTGTGGTTTTACGGATGACAAAGGAGAAATCCTAAAAGCCCAATTTGTGTTTACATTTCGTGAAGAAGGAAGTTCTTGTTTCACTTTCTCTAGAAAGTGAAGCTACAGTTACCAGCTACCTGTTTGTCACATAATCGAAGTAGCATAATTCAGTTGGCTAAAAGCAGCTGGACTGATTGTTTTGGCTTGAGTCACTAAAAAAATCACTTCACTTTGCTTCACTTTCTAGAGAAAGTGAAGCAAGAACTTCACTTTCGAAAGTGAAGTTCTTGCTTCACTGAAGGAAACACTGAAGAGGTTTCCTTCAGTGTTTCTTGGTGTAGCCCCAAAGGCAAGGGAAGGAACAGATTTTTCAAAGGTTTTGTTTGTTTGTTTGTTTTGGTCCCTAATTGAACAGTCTACCAGACTATCGCCATAATGAAGACTCTTTGTGAATGGAAAACATTCACTCATTTTCATTTTATTTTTTTGGTTGTTGTTTTTCCAGGAGAAGCTTTTGGGGCTGATGTCTTTACCCACTAAGGACAAATATGAAGAGCTGAAAGAGAAGAGGAAACAGGACCAAGAGAGACGACTCCAACAAGAGAGACAGGTAAGATTCTCCACCTACACCTTTATTTCCTTTCTCTGAGATAACAAGTCGCTAAATATTAAATATCTCCCTGGACAACAGGCGGCCCAGGAGAGTCTAAAAAGGAGGCAGGAGTATGAGAAAAACCGCCCACCGGTTAATGGAGAGCTGCCGCAGGCCTCTAGAGGCCCCCGCATGACCAAGGCTGGCGGCTGGCTGCCCTCTGCTGACTCCGCCCACGCTCGCAGCGAGCTGGAAGACCCCCTCTTACAGCAGATTGAAAACATTCAGTCATTCCTCCGTCAGGCGCGTGAAGCTCAGCGGACAGATGAGGTCGCCATGTTGGAGGAGAACCTGCGTCAGCTGCAGGATGAGTACGACCAGCAGCAGACCAGCATGGCCATCGCTCTCTCCCAAAAACTGGCGCAGGAGGAGAGCTTGCAGCAAGGGGAGCTGCAGCGCCTGGAGGAGAGGGAGAGGGAAGGAAGGGAGCAATGGGGCTCCACTTTCGTCTCCACGCAGCCGTCCTTCACCTGGGAGCCGTCTCTGGATATCAACCCAGCAGGAGATCACCAGGTGGAGTCGGGGGTGGAAACTACGGCAGAGATCCCGACTCTGAAAACCGAGGCCAGTCCATCAGCCGTCAGAGCCCTCTCCTCGCTCACACCTCTAGAGGATTCTCCTCCAAGACTAAGGAGCTTAGGGGGGCACATAACCCCGCCTAGTGGTGAAGGACAGAGCAGCACTTCCCTTAACCCTTTCGAAGAGGAGGACTCCACTCCCATTGAGGAGGATCCATCCAATCCCTTCTTCGAGGACATCAAGAAGGAAGTTTCCAACGGCAAGAAGGAATACAACCCCTTTGAAGAAGACACAGACAGAGAGGACCAACAGGCTGAAACTACACCGAGCAACCCGTTGGGGGAGGACGACGCAGACGCAGGCAACCCCTTTATGGACGCCTCTGGGAACTCGCCCGAGGCCTCCACCAACCCCTTCGACGGGGACGTCGACGACGAAACTCTGCCCGATGTGGACATGATAGAGGAAGAGCTGCTGCTCCAGCAGATCGACAACATCAGGGCGTACATCTTCGATGCCAAACTCAGCGGGCGGCTCGACGAGGTTGAGCTCTTGTCGGAGAACCTCAAAGAGCTACAGCACACTCTGCAGGAGCAGAAGAAGAAGAGGCACTAACAGTCTGGCTCCGATCGCCTGCTATTTACCAAGTTGTCCGAGGCTCGCACACTTTAGGAATGGTCAACCCAATTTACTGCAGTTTGAATGAAATCTGATCCATCAGACGCTAATTAAAAATGTGTACCTAGAGTTACGATCCCTAATTTTCTAACATATTTTTAGATCATTTAGGGTTGCATAGGGCTGAGCTCAAACCCATGCATGAGCTTAAATCACAGAGTAAAAATTAATTTGTACAGGCACACTTACGGAGTTGTAACAATGCAAACACGAACAAAGGAAGACAGCAGAATGTTATTTGAATGAGTTGGATGATGTGGTTTAGTTCTTCAGGTGAAGCTGTGAACAAAGTCCAAAAGTTTTAACTCTGCCTCTGTGCATTTCCAACAGTGCCAAGAACAACACTGGGAGTGAAGGGTTAACTTTTAGGTCTGCAACTGTAAACGTCTTAAAATTAGAATAACTTCTATAGCAGCGAATTAACCAATTGTTGACGTAACCCAATAGGTTTGTATTAAGAGTTAAAGGTGCATTACACCATAGTCATTTTTACGTGTACATGCTAAGAAATTTAAGCTTAGAACTGTTTGTTTCCCTACAATAACAGTGACAGAAATACTTGGACGTTAAAATCTGCACTAATGATTTCTTTCTGTTAATCTAAACTCCAACTGTGTCTGAAAGTTTTGATCAAATGAATTAGATAAACTGCTTTTTATGCACTTCGCTTTGAGAAAAAAAAATAAAAAATTGTGATTCCACCTAAAGCCAACAAAGACAAAAAAAAAAAAAAAATAAAAGAATTCATGTCCTACTGTGACCCAGCAGGGTGAGGTGATGTTTTGTTTCGTTTACGGTGAGCCTCGTGTGTCTGTTTGATGTTGAACTCGTGGCTGGACTCGTCTTCCCGCTCTCCCGGTGCATGTTATCGCTTTAGATCTTCAATCCAGAGTTTATCTGAACAAGCTCACTCGTCCTGCGCGAACTTAACACAACGACACTGTTTAGCAAGGAACACTGTAGACGGCCGTTAATAAAGGGTAGGATGCTCAAATCTGCGCGCCTAGAAATGATGATTATAGAAAACTTAAGACACTTGTTAGATGTATGCTAACACTACATGAATGCCAGCAGTATTATGATCCAGGGCTGCTATGTTTGCTCCAACTTGAATTTGTTGTGCTTTCCGTCAGGTTTTCCATTTTCTTTGCGTTTATCTGCTAAACTGTAACATCTGCAGATCATCAGAAACCTGTGGCAGAGATAATTTTGTGACGTTGTGAATTCCTTACATGTATGTTAGCAGTTGATTTTAGTTTTTAGGTAATTGCAACATGCCTACATTAAAACAAGGAACTGCACAATGATTCACAGCCATCACTTTCGTAAGAGGAAGTTTCTTCAACACAAATAAATTCATCTGTAACAATATTTTGTGATGTTTTTTTTTTTTGTTCCTAACTTTGTTTCTAATCTCCTGGCAGGTAAAAAAAATATAATTGGAATGCCACTGAATGGGTTTTATTTCAGAAAAATTAAGTTTCAACATGAAACGGGTATAGACCCATCACCACCCAACCTGTGTTTTAAACATTCCTGCCAGTTTTGACCTGCAATAACACAAGATTCATTCTCTTAAAACATAAATCGTTTACAAGCAATAAAAACAGAGAAATATTCAAGTTAACCCAATCATGGGGATTGCAGTTGAAATGAGCGCTCAGTAAATAGACATCCTCCACGTTGCTGGAAAGTTGGGTGGAAGGTAAAAGTGTAGTAGAATAACCTACACAGGAATAATTAAAGCCTTGAGAGAATTGTGATGTAAAGGAAATTCAAGAGTTGGGGGAGATTGGAAAGGTGTGAACTTCAGCTGGAGTCGGAGCTAAATCTCTTTTTGTGGAGTCACACCTGCACCAGAGAAAATGAGAAAAATGGACTGCTGCTGAGTGGTACAAACTCCTCTTTAAACTAAATTTAAAAAAAAAATCAAAGTCCAGAGAACACATGGAGAAGCACAGGGTCTCAAGTTGCCTGAAGTTCAGTGTGAAATTTCAAAACTTGGTGATGATTTCAGAATCATGTTGGTCCATTGTGCTTTTTCTAGTCCAAAAACTAAAAAGTACCAGGAAATATTGCAACGCTCCGTGCTTCCCTCTACCGACGAGCTTTATGGAGACTCTGCAGGAAAGTTTAGAAACACCAGAATCAACAATGCAGACCAGCTGAAGGCCATTACTGTAATTTGACACAAATTTTATCAGCGTGTAGCAAACTTATGTTGGTCATAACTCTTATTTGAATTTCTGAAATAAATTATGATATCCTAATTTACAAAGATGCACTTGTGTCAGCCACATTATGACTAGATTAGATTAGATTGAAGGAGTTCTCTTCGAGCAGTAGAAAAGTAACTTTGACATCACTAAATTAGTACAACAGAACAGTAGATGGGGGTTTCTTAGTTTCCAGGATTGGCAGGATGAGTCAATATGGATTACACCATCACTTGCATGCACGAGACTGAGAATTTTTGAGTGTAAAACTTTATCCCAGCAGTAACTCAAACATACATATTAACCTGCACAGAATTTCACATAAATGAGCTATTGAGAGTTGGACGTTAACATCTGTATTGATGAATGTTAAAAGTCTGTGTGAAAATGGTGGAGCAGATCATCGTGTGTCAGTGCGATGCTGCAGCTTCTGGCTGGAGCATATGTCCTTTAATATAGCCATCACAGCCAGATAAATGTCCAGAGGAGATGTAAAAGTGAGCTGCTTGGCCTCTCAGTCCTGTGACTGTGCCATCTTGGCTCTGTATTTGCCCGTCATCTCCTTTGGAAGCGGCTTGGTGCCGGGACACGGCACTTGGCCCGCGACTTCACAGATGCACTCCCTCAGACAGTACTTCTTTGGGCCGAAGTTGGCAGGGTGGGACGCCTGCATCTTGGCTTGAGCTTCAGCATGCAGCACTTCACTACAGAGAGAGGAGAGCAGAACAGCTGCATTAACAGGCTGCCTCAATATGAGTTGGCTTTTTTTTGTCATGTCAGAGCTGAATATTAGCTTTTGTCAAGGCTGATAAACTGAGTGACGTGAGCTCTTTGCTTTCCCATTTTAAATAGTAAAGACATCTTCAGCGCTTGTTCACATCTGTAAATAAATACAAACTCATAGCAATTTCATGAACACCTTTGAGTGCCATAAAACACCATCCATACTTACTCTGATTTACCCAGAATCTTCTTTACATGCTGTGAAATTTGCTTGCAGTCCTTTCCCTCCACATCCACCAGGACCTGTTCACCATCATCTAAACAGAGGCGGAGTCAACCTCAAAGTTAAGACAGCATCTAAAACAATCCTTCACCAACATGAGAAATCTCTCACACACACACACCCAGGTAAAACTTGAGGAAGGGCGATGGTGTCATATTCTTGAACATCATTATTTGGACCCACGGGTTCTTGTACTGAATCTGCGGGATGTTGAAGAACACAAACTTCCTGGAAGACATAAAATAAAGAATAAACATCTTAAAACTATGCAGGAACTGATATAAACTGCAATACTCCCGATTGATTAAACTACATGTGACTGCTGCAGTGTAATGTGGCTGTAAACCTAGTGCTTGTGTGATGCTAAGCCGTTAGCTCTGACCTTGCTCCTTCGCCGAGCTCTCCATGTGTGTTGTAATTCACGGTCATGATCTTCACCTTCTTCTTAAAGATGATGTCGCCCTTCTGGAGGTACTCCAGCGTCCTTCTGATCGGATACCTCCCTTTCATAGGCATGTTTACCTATTTACAAATCAATTTTATTTGGAAGTCACAAGCGCACGTACGCGGTGCTTGACGCAGTTTGATGACGTTCCACTACGTCAAGTAAACACCACGAGCTGACGGTACTTGTAGTTTTAATAAATTCGCAGTTACATCACTTAATCTTTTCTCCTGATTGTCATGCATTTTGCCACCGTTCTTCAACTTATGGATTCATCACTGTTCCAACTCACTTGAATCAAAATGCTAAATTGCCTCCTTAGCATATCAGCAGGTTTTGCACAGGTGTGTTGGAGAAGGTAAGCATCCAAAAGTTGCAGGACAGTGGCATATGACTTGAGTTGCAGACTCCTGGCTTATGAAGACTTTTGCCAAATTAATCATACTTCTGGAACTTTCAGTTAACACATTTTGCTGCAAACTTCAACATACACAATTGGCATTTTCTATGGCTGCAAAACACAAAATCGAATATTTATTTTATTTTTTACACAAAATCCTGACAAAACCCCCTTTACTCTTATACCTCTAAATAAAAAGCCAGTGTAAGATTGTTTATACTTATTTTTTTTTAAATGACTTTTTTTTTTTTGCTACATATGACTTCCACAGCTACAACCTCCTTTTAAAAGAATGTGTAAAAAATTGGAAACAATACACCCAGTCAGTCTAGATTAGCTCAATTTATATATTTCAGCTTTAATACTTTTTGTCCATCTAAAATAGGAAGTCTACATGTTTTTTGTCACTGTGACAAAAAAAAGCATCTTGAAAATCCAGGGGAAAAAAAACAGATCAAAAAAATAACATAAATCTCAAACTTCTTCAAAGAACAACATCAGGCCTGTTACATTAAATGAATAGATGTTTATTTTAGTTGAAATAAGAGGCATTGCTTCAGAGAAGCTAGCCTCCTACTGGAATGCAGAAACAAGAGTTCAGTTCTTAATACATTTGATTTATATCACTGAGGTAGAAATGTAGGGTTGTAACCATCTTGGGAAATAAATGTTTAAAATTCACCATTCAAACTTTTGGAGACAGAAAAAAGAACAGAGTAGATTCACATAGTATCAAAAAATGTTAACCAAATGATACCACAAAAGAGGATGATCTATGCATCTGGAATAGCTGCTAAAGCCACAACATTTAAATCAATATTTCACATACTGCATTTATTAATATGTGCTTAAGCAATTTCTTCATGCATGGCAATGCACTATAAAAATGACAACAATGCTCCTTATTAGGGCTCACAGAAAGATTATAAAACCCTGTTTAAAAACAACATGCGCTCATTTTAATGTCCATTACATGTACAAATGTCGTCATTTCATCACCAGTGCCTTTTTAGAAAGAGTCTTTTCAGGTTTAAAACCAAAACATTACAATTGATGTTCATGAGACACAAACCTGGCTGACTTATGTACATCCCCGTTACCATTCATGTTGCTGTGGATGTTTATTTAAACATATATACAAGAGGGTAAAGCCAATGCATATCTCAATGCTGTCCTCAAGACATGAATGCATTCAAGGCTGGCTTTCCACAGAATCTCATTGTTTTTCAATCAGGGATACCTGCCCAAAAAGTACTTTAAGTACACTTAGTATGCAACAAGCAAATTTGTTCAAAACAAATGAATGTTTTCAAAAAACATACAAAATATACAGCTTTAGTCAGCCCAAATGCAGTGGAACACCACAGAAGCTGATTAATGTGCAACAAAATACCAATGGAGACATAAAGTGTAGCATAGCTACACATTAGAACGAGTTTTAAACCCAAAGCTTTTAAATAATCGTCTTTAAAACATTCTCAATTGATTGAAGACAAAGATAGACGTGTGTGTCTACAGAGCTGTAACACTGATGGGACAGAAGGACAAAACATAACTGATTGTCAATAAGGAAAAAAAGTGGAGGAGGAGATTGCACAGATTTTAAAAGCAGTGTACCTTAATAAATGCATCCACATTCAAATACACCAAGAAATGTCCTTTATGGTAATAAAAGACAACAGCACTGCTCAGACCAAGGCCTTCTGCTAGGAAGCTGGTTCAAACACATTTTCTCTTAGAGGACCAGTTTAACTAAAAAATAGATTTGAAGATTACATCTCTGTGAGTAGGAAGCTCATTATCAACTCGGCAGGCCAGAGTGATGCAGGATGCAAGAGTGTTAATATAAAACAGATGGAGCGGTAATTAAAGAAGAAAAGACGAAGAAAGGAAGGAAGCTGGCAAAAAAAAAAAAAAAAAAAAAAAAAGGGGGGCACTGATATGAACATATGAGCTAATATCAAAATTCCTTTCGACGCCTTGAAAAAAACAGCCACACCGCTGACTTCACCAGAGCTTCTCTGCTTCAGGTAAACTCATCGCAATCCTGCGCTGCATCGGCATCACTGTCACAAACACAGTTCCTCCCCTCCTCCTCCAGAAACAAATGGCAACAAGATGAAAATAAATCTTGTTGCCATTTGTTTTTTTTTTTTGTTTTTTTGTTTTTAATCAGATCAATGCTGATCAAATTACTAATGTTGGCAGATACCGATGATAGCACCTGAAAAAAAATCCCAAAACAATTGCTGGGAATGTGAAGATTAGTGTACATTTCGATCTCATATTCAAATGATCAAAGCATAATTGTACTTATACTGCAATGATGGAAAAACAATGAGAATAATTAAAGGAATAAGGGTTAATCATAACAGCTACAATTTTTCTCAGGGTACAGCAATAATATCACTTTATTTTCTGTTTTTCTAATATTATGCTGCCCGAGTGTCTTCTAGGAGTTACCATGGTGATAGATCCAGGTCAGAAGTGAATTAGCTTCATCTTAAACTGAACCTGAAACTAAATTTACCTTGATAAACCTACTTCATAGTTCAGGCCAACGGTATGAACATGGCTGATCTGGGTGTAAGTGTCGTAAAATAAACAAAATAAGTTAAAAGGCCTCCATTTAGATTATACGTAACAATTGTGAGGCTTGTTAATTAGCTTTTGTTAAAATACTTGGACAAAAACATCAACGAAATAAAAAACAAACATACAAAGCCAGTTTATATGTATTTTGATGTGAAAGTGATTTTAAATTTCTTGGCTATTAGAGACGTCTGTGTTTGAGTCTGAAACCTTTGCCACAAACATGAAACGTACCGACTGCAGAAAAAACCAAAACAATATGATCCTCCTGTAGGTTTACATAATCTGATGTTTACATTTCAGGCTGTGTTTGGTATTTTATTTGACGTTTTGGAATCGAAGGCTAGTACTCGATATTACATGTATTTGATCAACATCATAGAATATAAGGCTTATTTAAACATTTGACAATGAGGATCAAAGTGCTCAATGAAATGTGAAGAAAATATTAAAAGAGACAGTCGAGAAGTTACAGCTGACTGATTTTTTTTTTTTCCCATGTAGTTATGAGCGACTCACAGCATGAAGTGCAGAAAACATTCCTGGTCATCCTGGTTTTCCAATGCCATGTTATGCCAAATCCGGCAAGTAATGTTAGAAAACAAAGATTTGTAGTTCACCTACAGCCCTCTAGAGACCATGTACCTGAAAAATGAGATTTACAAACTTAACTGACACTTTTTAGGTCCTTGGTGTGTTGTCATTCTGTCGAGTCCGAGTCCTGGCTGTTGTACTCCGCCGTCTCCATCTTGAGGATGTAGGGAATGATGCTGTCAATAGAGACGTTGCCTATCAAGCCAGTGAAGAAGAGTTCCTCTGTGATACTTGAGTTCATTAGACGAAGGGCAGGCAGACGTGTCAGGATGCGCGTTAGTCTGACGGAAAAAAGATTATTTTAGTCAGATTTTGTCCAAAATCATCCCTGATGACTTATTTCAGTCAAAAATACCTGAACAATTTCTGCTTATATTCATGAAAGTTTAGGTCAGAACCATAGACAAGCATACATACACTACACTTGAAACCATGTCTGAGGTAACATTATTTATTCCCTTATGTTGATGCTCTTATTTTAAAATGGGAGCAATAAAAATGGCTGTTGTGAAGTTTTTTTTTTTTTTTTTTGACATATTTCTATATTTTATACATCTATTTGAAAGTTAAGGTATGAAAAAGACAGTCTGGTTCTGCTGAATGATTCTTGTTTGTTCTGAGTGACCAGATTCACTTTTAGTTTGTTTACTCTTGAAATAATTCATGCCATGAATTAATATCATTAACTGACCTGTATGTGTCTTCAGGATATGTTTTTTGCACATAGTCTTGCAGCTCCATGAGGGCTTTCTCTTGGAACTTCTCAACCTGGCCGCTGCTCTCCACACCTGGGTGATCTGATCATCAGGAAAAACAACAAAAAGAAAACAACTGAAATCTATAAAAGAAAAAAGAAACTAACCTGATTGTGTAGGTTTTTTATATATATATATAAAAATATGATTTAAAATAAGTTTCTTGTATTAAAGACAGTTCTCACCAGGACTGAATAACACGATAGCCTTTAGGTAGGCGTATTCGTAGCTGTCGGTCTCCAGCCGTGTCATGCTGTTACAAAACTCCTGGAACTTCCAGATGTGCTCCATCACCTGCTTCACCCTCTCTCCAGAAAGTTTGTCTGAAAACAAAAAAGGAAACTTCTAACATTTCTGTATAGATCCCATGAAACAAATGTAGTCATGGAGTTCAGCAGGGTCCTGGGCTTGGATTTCTAGATTTAATCTTATAATCTAAGACTTTTAATTAGCAAAAAATGAGGTACACGGCTAAGCTTTTTGTATGTTAAGTTATTGTAAAGTTAGACAATTATGCAGATTTTACAAAAATAAAAGGTCTAAATGACTTGATTTTATACTTTGACATTCAGATAAATTTTAATTATTTTTTTTTTAAACTGCCCAAGTAGAAACAAGCTGTCAAATATTTACAGAAATAGGTTTTTGGGGCTTCCTGCTTTCATTTGGAAATGGTCACTAAAACAAAAACATAAACAGAGTGATGCAAGACTTATGCATCTTCACAAGAACCTAAAAAATGTGGAGTGAGTGTGGTCCACACGCATCTGGTAGAAATGATTGCATTATCTCTTCAGCATAGTATCAACTTCCAAAGACCCCTGTTACTGACAAACGCATTTAAATAAAGCATGTAGCAGCAGGGAAACATCTATGACATGCAGGACAGCGGGGCCTTTGCAGCTGGGCTGGAGATCAATGTTACAGAAAATATTGCATCTTTCAGGCTTGTCATCACAGAAACAAACTTCCCCGAATATTAATGTTTTAAGCTGGCTGATAATCAGGGGCACACACTGTCATGTTCATACCTGGGGGACAGGGCACACCACACAACTCAGAGGCTAAGACATGCAATATGTTAGCATTTAGTGCAAGCAACAACAGCTACTATCTAATAAAAATGACATTTCTTTGCTCCCGTTTTCATGTTTGTGTCCTACTGTGAGATGATGACGGGGTCTTTGGTCCATACCGTCCTGGACGCTGCTTTGCAGATGGTTGATGATGGCAGCGAGGATGGTTGACAGGTTCATCACGTGAGCGCACTGAGCAAGACCCAGGATGAACAGCTCGTTCCAGCAAGCTCGCACCAAGCTTGTGTTTGCCTCCTGACTGGGAAATGCATAAACATGTAAGACATACCACAAGCAAACAGGAGGTGGCAGCATTGCAACATGACAGGGATAGTTGACAGGGAAACTTTTGTGGCGCAGATTTCTTTTTCTCCCCCACCCAAGTGCTGAGAAGGCAGGAATGGAGCGTGCCCAGTGCATGGAGAGGAAGAGGAGTCTGGACGCCGACTCACAGATGTAGTGTACATTCAGATACTCGGGCATGGGGCTGGGCATGGTCAGCTGGAGCAAACAGAAACAGGAACAAGAACATTACAACCAGAGTTATATTAAAATAACATAAGAAGTGCGGCTGCTTCATTATCTTTGCGGTCGATTATTCTGTTGATTATTTTGACGATTAATTGATTAATCGCATTTTTAAAAATTGGCACATTCTGCAGATTTTTCATTTGTAATACGTTAAAAGATGAACGTAAAAATATTTTCAAAGAAGGGTTTAATATTTTAAGGGCAACACTTATATATTTTTGTACAGTTTTGACTTAAATCCTGCACTGAATATGTTGTTCTTTCAGCAAAAGGTTTTTTTTTTGTTTTTTGTTTTTGGAGTATTTACATTGCAGTTAACAATTAATTGATTACTAAATTAGTTAATGATTATCTCAGTAATCAATTCTTCACAATTGATCAGTTCAGTCCTAATAAAAAGCGAAAAAATCTGTTTTGTTCTGATATAAACAATTAACCATTAAGAATCATTTCAAAAACCATGCATATGGTTCGACTCTTGCCTGGTGTCTACATCAGCAAAAAAAAAAAAAAAAAAAAAAAAAAACGACATTACCAGCCCACAGAAGAAGACATTTGTCATAATCTCAGAGTTTATTAAAGGTTTGCATGCATCCTCTTTTCCATCTCAGTGGCTTTAGAAGACTCCCTCCACTCACCTTGAAACCAACATGGCTGTCGGTGAGCAGCGGTCCCTCCACCTCGATGATGGGCGTCTCTTGGTCCCGTCCAATCAGCTGGATGGTAGTCCCACTGACACACTGCGACTTCTCAGCCAGGTTCTGTTCTGCCCCTGCTTCAGGTGGGTTGAAGACTTTGGCCAGAGTGTCAAAGGCACTGCATTGAAGTACATACAAACACACGCACACACATCTTTAACTCAATTAAGAGCATAATCTATAGCAAATAATAAATAAAAGAGATTTCCCTCATTTTTAAACTACTAAATCTAATTACAACAAAACCATACACATATTTCCTGAAGGATCTGAGATGAAGGTGTAGCTGAAATACTTTGAATATGACCAACTGACCGTGTAATCTCGCTTGCAGCCTGCTCCTCCTGCTGGCTGTCGGAGGTATCACCATTGTTCAGGCTCTCTTTCAGGGAGTCGCTCAGGTTGGCAAGCGATGTCACAACATTGGCGAGCGTCCCCAGGTTTCCATGCTCAGAATCCATCTAAAGCAAACACATAATTCTCACATTATGGCATCAACTTCAGTCAAAAGACATTGATGCTGGAAGTTATTCAAAGAAGCAGAGAACAGCGTGAGGCAGCAGAGCACGGCGTATCTTTATGATCAGATGTACCTTGGAGTCTGTTGCCAACAGCAACGTCCCATCAGCCTGAATAACCGGCTGCTGGATATTAACCAGCATTCCCTGGTCCAGCAGGCTGGATCTGTACAACAATACAATGATAACCTGAGTAAATACAAAAAAGCAGTTTTCACATTATGACTTCATTTATTGCAAAGAATCGCTAAGAATATCCAAACCAACGTGGCTTTATGTAAAAAAAGTAATTGCATGGAGGATTTGGATTGCTTTTGATTCCTTAAAAATAGAATGATCTCTTAGGTTATCATTGCCTGGCATTAATAATTGTTTAAACAAGACATAAAAAAAAGAGACATTGATAATTAACAAAATACTTGTTTGCAGCGCTATATATGAACAGGTCTCATTTCTACTGACCTGGAACCATCTGTATCCGTATCAGAGATAAAGGTTGGCGTAGCGATGAGTGGGCTGTTGAGATCCTTGCGGATGTAGATCTTCTGGGTGGAGGCAGCACAGTTGGAGTGTCTTTCTCGGGGAACAACGTCGATGGGTTTCCTCTCACTCTGGACAGCTAAACATTTACACCAAGCAGAATGTTACTATTTTTTTTTTTTTGAGTAATACAACAGCTACTACTACTACTACTACTACAAATAATAATAATGACACATGACAAGTCAAGAAGAAACTGATCATCAGATATTTTCAAGGCATAAATAAAGTGAAGACAATTACAGATCAACAACAAAGAAAGTTAGTGCTTTTATCAGCAAAATGGCAAAAAGACCTGCTGAAAAATGTCTTGGTGGTACCTTCACAACTAGGCATTTACTAACCACTCTCTTAGAAAGTATAAGTAAAAAGAAAACAATGTTGTTCAGGCTCCCTTAATCCAACTAATTACATTTGTTTAACTGAAACAATATTTAAGGGCTCAATCTGGACGCAAACTCACAATCAGTTTTCATCCCCATCTTAAGGCATTTTCTCAGCCGGCAGAACTGGCAGCGGTTGCGGTGATGTTTGTTGATGACACAGTCCTGCTTACTGCGACAGCTGTAGGTGAGATTTTTCCTCACACTCCGCTTGAAGAAACCTTTGCATCCCTCACAGCTGACAGCTCCATAGTGACGCCCTGAAAGCGCACAGAAGTGTTTGAGTCCTAGTGCCGACAGAGTGAAGCTGAACAGCCAAAAGGTAGAATACCTGAAGCTTTGTCGCCACACACCACGCAATATTCCACTGGCTGAGATCGACTTAGATCTCCTGACTGTCCCAACAAACGCTCCATTGACACTGGATCTGTGACGATCTGAAGGGTAAAGGCAAGAGCAAACTCATATTTTACAAGTTTCCAATTTAAACGGTCCACATAACGTCAAGGATATATTTAAAAAAAACAGTAAAAACATTCAAACAAAGGATGCGCCAGCAGATTTCTCAACATTATGGAGCAGGGGGGGATATAGTGGAACAAATGTACCTGTATCCTTCCCGGCATCAGGCTGTCTGCAGCTGTGAAGATGACCTGCTTCGAGTTGTGAGTCTCCGGTGAGGCCAGGATAACCTTGCTCGCCCCTGAGCTGTCGGCCGTTGTCAGGATGAACTGCTGTTTTGAAGCACTGGACGGGTTCATCGCTGTCACAATCTGGATCTTCTGACACGTCTGCTGGTCGGTTACAATCTGAAGAGTCCAGGGGCAGAAGAGGGAGACAAAAAACGTGTGTGATTATTAATGCAAATAAGAAATAAAAGCATAGAGACATGTTACATGCAGCATCTGCATGGTATTGCACTGTTGATTCGATTACCTGTATTTGCTGTGGTGTTGTGGCAGGCTCTGCAGAGATGACCCGGAAGCGCTGGGGAGACTCACCCATCACTGGATCTGATGGAGAGCATGACCCCTAACCCAGTTAAGCACAAATAATTTTTTGTCAGCTAGCAAACACAAATATAGTTCTTAAATCTGGAATCCATAGAAACATTATTTCTGTGGAAGTATTATAAAAAGTATTGTGGAATGTTATGGATTCATAACACTTTATGAATCCATTAAAATAATTTGACTGTGTGATGTGAAACAAAACAGGAGGAAAGCCTTTCTCTGTACACTGACCTCTGCCTCATGCTCAGAGTCTGATTTCTGCTGAGAGAGCAGATTCAGGTTGGTCGCCATGATCACGTGGAGTCATTAGTGAGGTCTGAGGAATGCAAGAGACTTTATTCATAAACAGGTTTATTATATTTTTTATATATATAATCCAAACTAAACTGGGGTGTGACATATTGGTGTTTTCTTTCATAAAGGCTGATAATAGTAATGTTTTGAACTTGTTTCTAAGCGATCATTTAGACTAAATTACACTGGCTATGAGTTCCCCTATAAAAGGTCAAATGTGAAACTGCAGCTGCATTTTGAAAGTTGTAATCCTCAAAAATCAATGTGAGGTTCACAACGCATTTCCACATCTTATTAAGTACAAAAATGTTCATCATTTGCGCCTTTCTGTAATCACATATTTTCATTTTTACACCTTTACATAACCTTTATTAGTCAGCGTTACTTTAACAAAGACTCCAGCTGCAGCTGATTAATGTACCTGCAGTAGTCCACCGGGAGGAGCGTGAGGCTTCATGTTGTTTACAGATTGGCTGAACAGTTTGTCCATCAGTAACTTCACTCCAAACACAAAACAGAACAAAATGGAGAATCTGGCGTTTGGCCAATATAACCGCAGACGTTATGATAATTGGTATAATGAAACGATTTTCTTAATAGGCAGTGGAGTGGGTGACATCTAATATTCTGATTGGAGATGCAAAAAAAAAAAATCAGCTTTTCCAAATAAATCTCTGACAGACATTTCCATCCACTCGTGTCAGCTGGATGGCAAAGGTAAAAGGGTCGAGTTCATCCGGTGTTAGCTGCCGCTGCTAGCTTAGATGCATATAAACCTATGGTAGGCTATGGAGCAGCAACTAGCGGGGTCTGCCTCTGAGATTCACAATGCAGGGAGCACAACAAATCAACAGCGTTGTCATTAGTTAATAATCAGCTAAAGTGTCTGTGCCGACAGCCAGACTGCGCGCAGTTTGTTTCTGTTCATCCCCGGAGGTAAAGCACCCGCAGCCGGACAGGAAGCTAAGCAGCTAGCTGCTGTTTTGTGACCCAGCGCTGCTTCTTCATAGGGCTTTAATGCTTCCAGTCCAGGACTGACACTCACCTCAGAGGGCCGCCGCTCTCAGCTTTAAGGCGCTCGGTTGTTTTATAAAAAATAATAATTATTTTCTTCTGTTAAAGGTCATAGTTCGTGACCCCCGCACCAACAGCGCATTGATGATGATGATGATGATGATGTTTTTTCCCTCTTCTTCCTCCTCCCTCTCAGTCCGCGTGCCTCAACCCCCCCACTCCAAGCCTTAGCGCGAGCCAGACAGGGTTGACGTCATAATGTCTGGAGACTTGTCAAATTAAGCGTATTAAAAAAAAATAACGAGATAAAAAACAATTTCAATTTAGGTATTATTTAGCTTTCTTGATAGGTTTCTGCGTGTCACTGTGTGCGTGAATGGTAATGACTGATTTCATTGTAAAGTGGCTCTGAGTGTCTTGATAAGCTCTATATAAATCTAATGACAATTTGTTTTTTTGTAAAATTAGTGTATTTCACCCTGTCATGTTTTCTGGTTGTGATAAATTATGATTACGTGAGTTACAGTTAATTATAATTTCTGTATGGTTTTGCACGCTTTAAAACTCAATCCGTATTCCCTTATGGGTTTAAAGACAATGGCCATAACAAAGCCCTGATGTTACCCCAGTGGAGACATTGTTGTCTAAAAAGGTGTGTGTGACTAAGACGGCCTATAAAACTAACTGAGTTACACAAGTTCTGTCAGGAGGAATGTGCCAGAACTCTAGCAAACTGTGAGAAGTTTGTGGAAGGAAACCTGAAAGGTTTGACCCACGTCATCCAGTTTATAAAACAATCACCGATGTTAACCAAATTTGAAGAAGGTTACAACACAATTTCTTAAAAATGTTCTTGCTAGGTTTTCTGGCTGGCATTTAGCAAATAGAAATGATTTTTGGTAATTCTAAACAACCTAAAGCCAGAGGAATTTGTTCAGATTTAACGTCAAAATGTGTATCTTTATATGGATTTTAACTGCATTCATCATGATCAAATATGCTCAGTTTTTTTCTTTTCTTAGAATTTTGACTTCAGTTTCCCAAATGATTTAAATATTAGATCAGTAAGAAAGAAAAACATTCTGTCTCTTTCAAGCCATTAACAATGCAGATGTTAATGGCTTTTACATCTGCATTGCTGGTCAGTATTAGATCAGTAAGAAAGAAAAACATTCTGTCTCTTGAAAAACATACCCATGTTTTGTACAGTACATACTTGCTTGGGGCTCCTTTTTGCATAGATTTATGAAATGCATCACAGAATGGAAGCAGTCACTCTGTGGTTCTGCTAAAGTGCTAAGGAAGCTCGGGTGACTTTGTTAATGGCTTTACATCTGCATTGCTGGATCTGACGTAGTTGATCTTCCTCTTAACAATACTCCATATATTTTCTATGGGAGGTGCGTTTGCTGGAAATATTTGTACTTTGTAATTCTGGGCAGGTGTCAAGTCCTGCTGGAAAACGAACATTTGCATTTCTACAAATCTTCTCAGTAGGCACTAAAATTGATTACTAGGCTGTTCTAACTTTGGACTGCATAAACACAGTGGACTAAAACCAGCAGACCACATGGCTCCTCAAGTTGCCAGACTGGAAACTTCACTGGAAAATGGAAACTCAACCAGCATGGATTCTAAACTTCTCCACTCTTGCTACAGACAAAGCGTTGTTTGGACCACTGAGCACCGATTCAGTCCCATTTCTCCAAAGTTCCAGTGAAACACTGCTGACCATCATCTAACTGTCTTGCAACAGAGGCAGCCCATATCCTGTAATTGTCTGTCCAGGATGTGACCCTGTGTGTTTTCACAAGCAACTGGAGGTCATTTGTGAAAAGTGAGGACATTTTCTGGTCATCATTTTTTATGTATTTACTTTTTTTTTCAATTGTACGTAGCTCTACCAGTAAGGTTTAGAGAGGTATGATGTGCATTATGTTTTGGACATTTTTAGGAATAAACTTGCAGTTTGGGAAAATGTCTGGGTATAAAGTTTGTATTTATTTGTTTTATTTATGTGTCAGATGTGTCACAGCTGACTCATTTTTAGGGTGACATGGTTACAAAGTGTAATCATGCACACGTAATTATAACTATTATATTATTATTATAATTATTGTAATTATGTGTTCTTTATGTGCGTAGTGAAAGTTAAAAAGAGATAAGAAGTAAAGCCTTACAGATAGATTTAAGGATAAACATAGATGCTTACTAATTGAGTAGAAATTTAAATTTAGACGTTTGTGTCATACAGCAGACATGAACGAGTACTTTTTTCATGAAATGTTGTCTTTCAAAGTTAGAAATCAACCATATGCAGTTTTTACCAATGCAATTTAAGTGAACATCTTTTTTGTCTTATAATGTAAAAAGATTTTGTGTTGAATTTCAAAGAATACAATGCAGTGGGTCCAACAAACCTACAATGGATGAGTCCCCAAAATACAACCACCACACAGAGGTTAGTTTATTTTTCTAACTGCTTGGCTGTCATTAATTCATAAAAATAATCACATGGGATGTATCACACTGTGTACAATGGATCCTTAACGAGTTTTTTATTTTTTTATTTTTATCAACTTTAATGACGTTTAACCAAGGAGTTGACCTTGAAGGATGTTTTGAAACAAGAAAACCTGACAACCAATCTCTATTTATCATACTCAAAAATAGCCAGTAGGTGTCGCACAAAGTTCAGGTGTAAGGATGACAATAGGCGAACGCGAGAGCTTAAGTCATATAACGCTTTATGAGTATTATCCGCATATTTTTTCATCAATCCATTTTTTTTTCTTTTCATCTTATCGTCGCTGTTTGATCAGCTTAATTCTAAGTGTTGTCTTTACCGGACTCCAAAAACGACCAGCATACGTTCTCTGCGGACATTCAGTAAACGTTGGATGGAAGTTTTCTGAACCTTCAGTACATGATCGGATGGATATTAAAATATGATCAAAAACTGGGTTGGTGCGCCTCAGCAGGATATCGGACGTACCATCAATTTGTGGGGGAGAATCACTGAAGCCATTAAATAAGAGGACCGGGGCACAGATTTGCCATCGGCCGCGCTGCCTGACCTCTTAACAACAACAACAACAAAAAAAAAGCAGTAAAATCTGCGGCGAACCGCTGCCAGATCGACCGCTCCATTTGCGCAACTGCACATCCCCCCAAATCAAAGACAAAAGGCTGCAGCAGAAACGAAAAGCTACCGGAGCTGCCGCAGAGAAAGGTGGAGGAGAGTGCAGCGGACCCAGAGGTGAGGACATGCCGCAAGAGGAATGCGTCTTCACGTGAAGCAACGATAGGAGTGGGGGGGAGGAAAGCAGCGAGAAGACAGGGATATTTCTTTTGTTGTTGCTTGCAACACTAGCAGCAGGAGAGAAGGTGATGATGATGGTGATCACGGTCGGAAAGGGATGTTGCAAGCCCAGGTTAGGAAAGCGCGGAAACAGGACGGGGATCTTTCCGTCGCTGTGCGGGATCCTGGCGTGCGCCGCGGTGCTCGCGCTGCTCTTCCTGGACATCATTGAGACGTGGGTCACCTCGATGGGCATGAGCAGGGCGGTGGAGCCGCATGTCGCCATCGTCTCGCCCCAGAGCCTACCCCCCTCCAAACCAGAGGAGTTCCTGCTCATGCCCAGCCCGCTGGTGTGTCAGCGCGCCAAGCCGTACCTCATTGCCATAGTGACCTCAGCACCTGCCAATCAGCGGGCTCGTCAGGCCATCAGAGACACCTGGGGCGGACAGGTGGAGGTGCGGGGCCTGCGGGTCATGACCCTCTTCATGGTGGGCGTGGCCTCTGACCCCGGCCTGGGAAAGCTGCTGATACAAGAAGCCAGGGAGAAAGGGGACCTGATCCAGGGCCGGTTCTTGGACTCCTACTCCAACCTTACCCTGAAGACCCTGGCCATGCTGGGCTGGGCCCGCAGGTTCTGCCCTCAGGCTCACTTCTTGGCCAAAGTGGACGATGACGTCTTCTTCAATCCCAGCGTTCTTCTGCACTTCCTAAACAAAAGCCGGAACCCTTATGAGCAAGGGGACTTGTACCTGGGTAGAGTCCATCTCCACGTGGCCCCAAACCGAGACCCAGACAGCAAGCACTACCTCCCCTCAGGGGCCTACCCTTTGTCTGTGTTCCCCGACTATTGCAGCGGCACAGCCTACGTCTTTTCTCGCTCTGCATTGCTCAAAGTTGCCCTTGCAGCATCGGCATCGCCTCTGTCCACTCCTTTGCCCCCCGAGGATGTGTTCGTCGGCCTCTGCGCCTATGCTGCTGGAGTGCGGCCCTCACATTGCTCTCTCTTCTCTGGGGGTCCACCTGTGCCATACGGACGCTGCTGCTATCAAGCTATGGTGTCCGTCCACCAAATCACACCCAAGGAGATGCTGGACTACTGGAAAGATGTCCATTCACCCCCCACCTGCTCCTGGCTGAGTCAGCGAGCTTCTCTGGGGATGTGCAAAGTCAGGGCGATGCTGGGCTCAGCCCTGGGCCTGGAGAAATGACTGTGACTGCCATTAGGAGGTTATAGGACTCACTGGCACTCTGCCTTGCACAACTGTTCTACAAGCTGTGAATCTACCTGCACTGATAGCATTTAGGTTAATTGTCATCATTAGAGCTTTATTTTTATAAGAACGTCAATTTTTGTTTTCTTTTCCCCCTCAGAAAACAGGATAATTTCAGGTTTTCTAAGTCTTTGTCTCACACCATCTAGCTTTGACAACATGCAGCTGAGAAACAAATATAAGCATGCTGCTTATATTGTACAACTGCTCACAATGAATGCACATAGGAGAAATGCTTTCAGACGCCGCCGTCTGAGTCCGATATCGAAACATCAAGACAAGCAGTCTGTTACAAGCTGCTTTAATTTAGAACTTAGTCTAAAAGCCTAGATGCATGTATTGCAAAAAATAATACCATTAGATTCAGTTCCATCAAACAACACAAATGAAGCTCCCTAAAAAAATACTCCAAAATAGAACTTTAATTTTTAACATTTATTGTATGTATGACATTTAAATGGTGGCACTTAGCAGACTGCTAAAAAAGTGAGGTTTAAATGATCAGTTCCAGTGACTAAAAGTGATTCATCTGATAGGTGTCTCACAAATGAAGAGCGGCACTATACTGTTAACGGTGAAATAATTTCACTAAGGATGCGCTACAATTTTGGTGTGCCTTGTTAATAAAAATAAATGTTTATTATGAACTGTAGGATGTATGCATTTCCTGAGTGTTTTTCTTTCTTCTTTTTCTCACTCAGGAAATGTATGAATCAAATTCTGGCGCCAATAAACAATCACGTGTGAGATGAAACTGGTCTGCGCATTTTCCTTTCAGTTTCTACAAATCAACAAGATCAACTAATCCTGAGTTCGGATGACATCAGTTGAGCTTAGAAAAATTGCTTCAGGACACATAATACCATGATTACCCAAAGACATAAACCCTTTTGTAAATAATTAACTACAAATACTTTTTTGCGCTCAAAATAAATAGTTTCCAGACAAATATGGACAAATAACTCAGAAAATGCACTTAAGTTTCTTTATGAAACATTTTGTTGGGGGTGAGGTTAGCTCTACTGACTTACTATTAATTTCAAGTCTTTCATGCAATGTTAGGAAAATAAATTTAAAATATGCTAGTTTTTGAACTTAACTATATGTAGTTGGGGACAAGTTTGATTATATTGGTTTTAGCAACATTTAACCTTGGTGCATGCGAAATATTAGAGCATGAATATTTTGAGTAGATTTTAATTTAGGTAGATTTGGATAATGATTCAATTTAAAATAACGACTGATTGTCTTAACTGACATAAAATCACTAACAGCGTTTTGAAAAGGGCCTTCAGTAGAGAATGTCTTCTAACAGAGGAAACAGGTGTGTTGTTCACAAAAACAAAAGTAATGGGGAGAAACAGGATGGGAGAGATACCTTATGTCTGTTTACTACAAGGTCAAATTCTTTGGTGTCTTCTTTGAGGTCAGAAGAACACTAAAATCTTGAGAAAACAAAACTAGTATTTGGGAATCACTCAGGCAGGAAAAGCGAGTAATGTCTATGTGAAAAATATATCTCTTTCTGGTAATTAGGGTCTTTGTGCAAATGTTTAGGAAGGGAGGAATTCTGAGAGATTCCAGATGTAACTGGCATGAGAACATCCTGTCTTGAGAGTGACCTTTGCTCTCTCTTTCTCTTTCTCTTTGGTTTTGAATAGGTCTCCCCATCCTATCCAAGTAATTTGAAACTGCTTAGAGGCTTAGAAGGAGAGGATACACCTTCAATGCATATACTAAAATTAGGAATACCCCTCTTAATAGAAACCTCCACTTCACAGAAGCAAATCGAATTGCTTTGTTTGCAGCCATGAGCAGTTCCCAAAGGCGCCTTTGCTTTTTCTCTTATTTTTGTATTTTGTTCATTTTTCTACTTTTCTCAGGTAATTAATATCTGTTTTATGGTTTGGACTTCTTGATGGGTTGGGAGTGATGCTGATCTGTTTTTCTACGCATTTGATTGTCTGAATAAAACCCTAGATATGTCTGAAGATGAATGGCGACTGGTTGTTCTCTGTGTGGTTTCCACTGTTGTACATGCAGAACTCTGAATTCGGGAAAATAGAGGAAAATAACAAGCAAAGAAGTTTAACATTTTTTTCCTCTAACACAACAACAGTTGTGGTCAAAGGTTATATAAATAGATACATATTAGTTTGGGCTTTTGTTGATCTATTTCCTCTGCTTCTTTTTCTTGATTTACTTATTTTTTCTACATAGAACCAGGTTGATTTGGATAGCTTTCCTCCTCTGAAATGAAAGTATTTATTGAGAAAGAAAGTTTTATTCCTTGAATTTACACAGGTTGCATCTCTCAGATTTCAACGTTTATTTTATCATTCGAACCACTTCAGAGTGATTTAAAAAGAGGACAGAATCCATCCATATACATTCTTGTCCCTAGTGGGGTCAGGAGGTGTGCTGGTACCCATCCCCGGCGAATGTTCCGGGCGAGAGGCAGGGTTCACTCTGGACAGGTCGCCAGTCTGTCGCAGGGCAACACAGAGACAGACAGGACAAACAACCATGCGCACACACAAACGTAGGAAGAATTTAGAAAAACTAATTAACCTGACAGTCATGTTTTTGGACTTTGGGAGGAAGCCAGAGTACCCGGAGAGAACCCACGCATGCACAGGGAGAACATGCAAACTCCATGCAGAAAGACCCCAGCCCACAAATTGAACCCAGGATCTTCTTGCTGCAAAGCAACAGCTCTACCAACTGCACCACTGTGCAGCCTAGAAAACAGAATAAACATGCAAAATGTGAGGAAAGTTCTTCTTGGCTCTGTATTCTTCTGGGCATGTTTTTGAGAGAAAGTGGGGCTTTAAAACTTACGGACACAGAGCCTACTGCAGCATAATGCCGTGATAGTCATTCACTATCTCTTATTTCACTGTAAGGTACATGGAATATGCAAAGAGACAGATGAACACTAAACACAAATATATGCGTCAATGCTTGAATGTGTCACAGGTGCCACACAGACAGTGTTATTTTAAGAGTTCCACCTTCAAACTCCCCGCTATGTTAAAACCGCCAAGTGGTTTACCAGGACAAGTAAACCTAGAAGTGGTTTACCAGGACAAGTAAACCTAGAAGTGGTTTACCAGGACAAGTAAACCTAGAAGTGGTTTACTTGTAGGTTTCAATGAAAGGAAGCATTATCTGTCAATGTATAAAAAAAAATCAGCAACTCCCTAAAAGGGCAGAGATGATGAGAAACTACAATTTATACAACATAAGTTTGAAAGGTTTCGTTTCTGTGAACTTGCAGTCCTGCTTCAGAACTTTCCAGGAAAATACAATATGCAAAACTTGTATGACTCATCTGTGCCAGACAACAAACATGTATTCACTTTAACAAACGACTACAGGTTTTGCTTCCAAAGGAGTTGAGCAATGTGGTGAAACCTGTCAGAGGCCTTCCAAGTCTTTTTAGTTTGGAGGCCTTCCAAACTAAAAAGACTTGGAATTCATCACCATAAACAGAAGTTCAAAATGCCAACACAGACATGTAAAAAAAATGTTCAGCCCTTATAAGGTTTTGATTACTATCAGATGAATCACTTTTAGTCACTGATGAGGGTAGAAATGTTTTTTGACATGCAATTTTTTTTTTCTTTAGCAAAACTAACAAAAACAGCTATGCTATTTTGATACCGCCTACTTTAGAAGTTTCAAGACTTTTAAGATGACTGTCTCAATTCCTAACAGATACAATGTTCTTCTAAATCTTCCAGAGGTGTGAATCATGTTGGACTTACCGAAAGAAGCATACAATTTGATAATTTTCTGTTAAAAATCTAAAGGAAGTTTTAGGTACCGGTTTCATACGATTTAAACAGAATCCAAAAGGCATTTGTGAATTTAAATGGATTTAGAGCAAGATTTCCTTGAACATCATTATATTCTTGCATTTATCCCTTTAAATTGTTGTCAAGCAACTCTGCACAACAGTCTACTCATTTTGCTTCTATAAAAATATTAAACAAGTTATCTCAGCAAAATAACCACAACTGACAAGGTCAAACATGCAGGGAAAGTTTTTATTGGTACTAAAAGAAGAATCTGGGTGACTGCTGCCATCCACCACATGATCACAAACAGGATGTGCTTCAGGCTACAGTCAATAATTAGAGCAGACCAACCGGTGCTCTCATCAATGATTTCATGAACTGTTTCCCAACAGAACCCGGGCCAGACTTTGCACCATGTAGCTGCCCACGACACCAAGAACCTCTGCTTTCGATGTCCTCGCAAACCACTGAGTCGTAAAAACAAAAAGAAGTTTCAACGTGAAGGTCAAAGATCCCGCCCACAGAACGTCACTGCGTTTGAGTTGCACAAAGAGTCCTTTTCTATTTTTTGAATCTGTCCAGAGCAGATCTTTTTCCAGACAGTGCTGCTTTCTTCTCCTTCATCCTGTTTCGCTCTTCCTCCAGTTTCATTCTGTCCTCCACAGTTTTTCTGATAACGTCCTGCAAAGGCCAGCAAGCAAACTGGATTATACACACGCTGGAGAACAAGTAGGTGGTTTTACTGACATGAACAACATCTACAAAAAAAGGTGATCACAAAAATTATCCTTTGATAATGAATAAGAAATTGAATATTGTTTGAAGGGTTCTGTTAGATTAAGAGGAATAAGCCTTAGATTAAAATTCCCATACCTCAGCTCCCATATCTAAGGTTGTTGGCTAAGAAACAGATGTGACGGCTTTCGTTAACACAACGCAACACAGAAAAAAAACGACTTGGGACACATCTAGACATAGCAGCCTTAAAAATATACCCACCTCTTTCTCTTTTTCCACATTTGTTGAATTACAATCACAAATTTCAGTGTCTTTCATTGAGATCAACACAAAGTAGTACATAATTGTGAAGTGGTAGGAAATAAATATTTTATTTATTTCTAATGTCTAAAAATCTGAACCGTGTGGCATGCATTTGTATTCTACCCCTTTACTCCTGTGTCCCACAATAGAGAGTAGGTGCAACCAGCTGCACTCAGAAGTTGACATGCAGGTCATTTCAATCTAGCTATTCTGGGAAAGTCTTAATAAAAACTTTCCACATTGTTAAAGACTCCGTTTTCCACTGTTTGACCACTTATGTACATAGGTTGATGTTAAAAGTATAAAATACCAGTAACTGTAAAGGGAGGAGAGAGACAACAGGAGACAGAAGGAACAATGGAACAATATATTGAATGATAGAGGGGTAGACAAAAACATAACAGCCAGAGCTGGAAAGCAATTTCCCTTTCACTTCACAACTATCCACTATTTTGTTGGCCCATCATAAAATCCCGCAGAAATACTTCTTTTTAACTGTGAAAAATGAGGAAATGTTACAGGGCCGACTTTAAGGAACTGCTTACCCTCTGGTCCTCATGGGCCACTTGCCTCTTCCGCCTTTCAATACCAGCAGCAGAACTGCGACCTTTTTTCTTATGTTTCGGAACAAATTTCTCTTTGCCAAGTGGATCAAAGCCCTGAAAGAGAAGACTTATACTTTTACAAACTGCACATTTTACACCTTCGGTGCAGTAAATCATATCAAGAGATGCATCTGAATAAAAAGTCTACCAACTGACCAGAGCTTCGACTCTGTCTTGATGCCTCTGCTCAAAGTTAGCACGATCAACATAACCCAGCTCTGAGGGGTCCAGAGTAATGAGTTCAGGCTGAATCTTCTCCAGCAGAGCCTTGACCTCCCACTCCTGCCTCTGCTTTGCACTGCGGTATGGATTTGTATCCAGACCATCAAAGTTAGGCTCACCAGCCCCTGAGATTGGAAAAAAGGCAAAAACAGAGTAAACAAACAATGACTTTAGAAATTTTTCTTTAAATAGAACAATATTTCTATTTATATCCAAAATAAATAAACTATGATGCTATTGGTAAAAAATTATAGTTATTTTGTGCTGCAAAAGTGTTTCACGCTTCATCAGACTCCAAATAATCTAAGAAACAAGTGCAAAGTTTGGTCTTTACATTTTCTTATTGACATTGAAACTTTATACTAGAAAACTGCATACATAAAGGCAAACATCCATTTTTGCTCATAAGAACCCAGGAGCATGAACAATAATATTTTTGTCGTTTGACCACAGATATTATGCAAAACCCCATTGCAATGCTACCAATGCCCTTCTAAAAACAGATTTTAGATTTCAAATGCTTTCTGGTCAAAAGTTTTAATACTTCCTGAGGCCTTCAGGGAATTTGTGCATAAAAGCTCAAACACCGCAGAGGCTATGTTGAACTGAAAGCTACAAAGACGAGCTGACCTGGTACGAGCATGCTGGTGAAACCCTCTCCATGTCCAACTCCGAGGACATCCTCAAAGGGGCAAAAGCCAAGTCCCCAAACTGATCCTCGCACCCGGTGAGCCATGTAGGGTTTAGTGACTGGCGTGCTCCAAACATCCCTGTAAACCTGGAGGGAGAGACTAAAAAAAGTTACCTAGATTCACTGGAAGGATTTATAGATTACTTTCTAAAACAAAAGAAAATTCAAGTTCTGAAAACGTCCTGCTAAATAATCCTACTCCTCCAACAGGAAACAGAAACATTTAAATCAACTCCACCAAATGTGATAAGAGGAATCCTTAGATATCTAGCAAAAAATTATCCCAGGAAATTAATGATTACTATAACGGTGCAGTTGTCCTGCAACATGTAAAGAGATATATAAACAAAGAAGAGGTGTGTATAATATTGACCAGGTGTGGAACAGAAAGAAAAGCCATACAAAAATTAAAACTTGTGCACCAAATTCTTGCTTTAAGAAATTACTGTAGCAGTTTGGAAAAAGATTTTAATCCTATAAAAACAGTTACAAAGCATCAATAAAGAAAAAAAAAACTTCTCTTGGCTCTGATTGGCTGCTCATAGGAGCACTTAGAAGAGGCAAAGGAGCGACATTTATTCACAGATCACCTATCTCTACTATGCTGTCACAACACAGTGGCGCTTTTGAAAGCATTTCATTTATAAAAATTACACACTGCAGCTTTCCAGACCACTTCTTAAAACGCCACAGTTTCCAACCCACATCAAGATAGTGAAGGCCCATTTCCTTGCACTCAGATTGCTATCTCTGCAGAGCTTTGGAGACAGTCACCTGAACAATGTCCCCTGTGGCTGCAGACAGCAGTCCTCTCTGGCTCAGAGACAAACATGAAGCTCCAGTAGGAAGGAAGTAGGACCTGAGGGGCTTGAAAGCTCTGATGTCAAAGACTTTCATTTTTTTATCCATTCCAGATGTAACCATGTATCTGCCGGAAGACACAAAAAAAGCCCCGAAAGTCATCATGAAAGGTAGCTCTCTAAGTAAAGTTACAAAATTACAATGCATATTAACATGCTGATGGTGTAATAAAAAAAAATCCAGACAGCACTCGACTGTCATCCTAGTTTTTTTTTTGTGTGTTTTTGCTGAACAATTTTCACATCTGACAAATTGTTGGAGCAATAAAGGCAAAGCAAAAATACTTATTTTTCTGTCAAGAGAGCTGTCAAATATAAATGATGAAGGAATAAACACAAGTATTAAACACAAAAAAAAGGCATTTAAATGCCATTTCTACCGCAGCTATTGTTACAAGCATTTACAAACTTTTAATTCTAAATTTTTTCGATAAGAAATCAAGCAACTTGCATGTGACTCACGTGCCAGTTTTATCCACAGTGACTGAACGGACGCCACCCTGGTGACAGAGCATTTTGACCAGGGCTTCTTTCTGATTAGGTGACCAAAGCGTAACTGTGCCGTTGGGGTGGCCGAGGTGGATGACAGCGTTGTGAGGGTTCTGGCACATCACATCAAGCCGGCCGGTCTTGGTGCAGATGGCTGCCACCTCCTTTCCAATGGACACATCCAAGTACTGCAGAAAGCCCGTTGCACTCTGCAGGCAAGAATGAACAAACTAGAATAATTTGTGGATAAAGGGCTTCTAACCAATAAAAACATCCATTAGAGACCAATTCTGGGATGATAATATAGGGGATGCATGAGAAAATGAATCTGAAGAATCACCTTAAAGGCAAGGTATTATGTATTTTAAAGAAATATTGTGCCATTTTATAGCACAATCAAGTACTTATGTTAACAATCAGTTTTTTTTTCATAAAAATGATGTATATGTATATATCAAGTATGACTTAAAATAAGTTTGACTTCGTAATTTGACACCACTTTAAAAGTTTTAAGGCACTTGGATGTGCCTCAGCATATTTGTTGTGATTTAACGCAACAACACATTTCTAAGCTGAAAGTTGTTGAAATAAGAAAGTTGAAGAGGACATGAATAGGCTTGCAATATGACGCACATTTGGGATGACAAGTAATGTCAAGTATGAGGAATCTACTGCAGGGAAGCTCCACAGTGCATGAATTCACACACTGCATGTTCAGAGAAAACATTTCTCCCTCCACTTGGAACAGGCCATTTGGATTAGCATCTGGCCAAACATCTGGCCAGACACAGCCCCAGACACAGCGACGCCATAATTACATTTTTGAGCTGCGCTCAACTCTGGCTATCAGAGACAAAGCAGCGAGATTAATATCTTATTACCACTTTTATCACAATCTCAAATCGTGGGACGAGCAAACAAAATTACCAAGACGAAGAAGTTTGGTTGCCCATAAAATAGCACAGCAGGATGTTTTATCACCCAAACTTATCTAATCAGATGCTCGCAAACGACTGTCACTGTGCTTGCATGCACAACACACTGTCCTGCTTCTCTTGTGTGTGGCAGAAAACACCAATCTTGACAAAAGTTAAACAAAAACAGACCGATGTCTTTCATCAAATCAGAATGCCCCTTGTAAACACTGCATTCAAAAACAGTTTTATTCGTCAACTTTGTGGACACAAACAAGAACTTTGACTTTGGTTCTGGCATCTGATGCGAGTCTAACCCGTAGATTGAAATTCAATTATATATATATATATATATATATA
>NW_015114497.1:214318-232816 GCF_001443285.1 Poecilia latipinna
TATATATATATATATATATATATATATATATATATATATATATATATATATATATATATATATATATATATATATATATATATATACACATATATATATATATATATATATATATATAAATAAAACAAAACAAAACAAAAAAAAAAACAAAAAAAAAACAGTGCTATCTTTTTTTATTAACTGGAATTAATTTTTGCTTGCTCTAATTTTTCTGCATGTGTTGCTATGGATACACTTGTTTCTTCTCTAACATGCATATGAGGTGTATGAGTAGTGTGAGTAGCATGATTGATATATATCAATACGGCCTTCCTCCTGGCTGATTGGTTGTTTCTGATCAAGGTTTGTACTTCTGCAGATCCCAGAAGAGCTAGATGTTTTTAATAGATTATCTGTCTTATATGATACTGTCACGGCATAATGACAGTTTCAGCAAATATGTCAAAACATATTTTAATAAAAGTTACTCTCTGCTTACCCTATAGCTGGTTCACCATAATTTAGCCAGCCACAAAAACTAAGGCTAGCTAGCAAGGCCACCAATGACGATGGAAAAACGTTTTTTATCTGTAAAGGTAAGTTGTGTCTCCACCAGCAAATTTAGAAGCGAGTACACAAGGATGATTGACAAAACTAATACACTCCTCCTGGCTGTGACTGATTGTTTTTGACCGGGTGCTGTGCATTTTTGTAGACTACAATAGTCACACTGGGAGGAGATAGATTTTTTTTTCACAGAGTATCTGTCTCATACCATACTGTCATGGCAGTTTTAAGAAACATATTTTGTAAAAACTACGTACTGCACTCGTAAGGAGGGAGAGGGCCGGGTATAATCAACTTTTTTAAGCTTCGTGTTTTAATGTTATTGCACCATACCAAAAGTGTTGCTTTGAATCATTTCATGCATGTTTGATGAAGCCTTGAATCTCCCATGGCAGCCATGCGGGTGTGTCTAAACGCTTGTGGATAGGAAGCACTTTTTCTCAGTCCTCATCTGACCTCCCACTCCACAGAGCACCCATCCCCCACAAAGCGCCACCAGACTACTGTCAGCAGCAATTGGTGCACCTGGTGGAACAGCGTTTGTTAAGCCTATGCAAACTAAAATGCTCCTAAGGGATGTACGGCACTATGGGAAAAGACTGGTGATGACGTGCTGTAGGGCTAGTGTACGAAAAGGGTAGGATGTTCCTAAAGAGACTGAGAATTTCAAGGCAACCATTCATCCTTTTGCTGTCACTTTACTGATGAGGTCTTTGTTTTATACTGTATCACTACATCACTGTTCTGTAATCCCATTTCTCCGCTGTCCTTTCATGGTTCATGTGGCTCTGTAACTACCCTCAAGATGGATAAAAGATGTAAAAATGGTGGTTCGACTTCAACCACACCATTTAGTGGTAGAACCAATCAGCTTAAGCCATAAAGAACATGTGCAGATCCATGAAGTACACATTCAAAAGTCAGAAGGAAGTTTCTGACCACAAATGCCTGATTTGAGTTAATGAAACTCTTCAGTCAAAATTCAAGGACTCAGATTAACAGCCTTATCACTGATTGTTTGTGAGAAAGGGGAGACTGAAAAAGTCATAAATATAGCGACAAAGTGGATAAGTTGAAAACAGTGATTCTTTAGTCCTGATCACAGCTACACTCACAACCTCCAAACAGTCATCAGCCATGATTCTTGGCTCCACCCACTTTGCTGGAATTTTCTGAAATTTGACAGGGTCAGTGCTTAGCTTTCAGAGGGGTGTTACACTTTAAAGCACAATTCATTTAACTTTGGTGCCTTTATTTTAGTGACAACCTAAATCCTAATGGATAAATATTTAGAGTGGATGTAGTATGCAAAATTCACGTTTTGCATGTTTTTTTTTTAAATAGTTTTTACTTCCAGTTGGGTCTCAACTGCTTCTAAAAACAGTGCTTTAAAAAAAAAAAAAAAAAAAACACACCCCAGTAAATTTATGTTTTTGGTGTCTGCAGAGCTTGGTCAGCTGGTTTTATCGCTGTGTGTGCTGTACAATGGATGCAGGAGGGTTATTGACTATCATCCAGAAACCACTGGCTGCATTTTTGTTGTTTGCACAGAAAGCTCAACTTCTGCTTTTCAAAACTGTAAGGTTGAATAATTGTGCATCTGCTTGCAGCCATTTTCATGTGCAAGTTTAAATGTTGAGCTGGGGGGCGTGGCCAGCAGCAGCACATTTGGATTTAAAGTGACAAGGGGCCCTAAAACAGCTCATTCTGAATGGGGCTCAAAATATCTAATATCTAAGAACGATTTTGAGCAAAGAAATTGACATACAAGTTTTGTATAGCCTATAGACCATTCATAACCTGTTTGAGGAAGGAAAATAGGCCACCTATAAGATAAAAGTTTGTTCTGGCAAATTAAAACTAAAGTAGGTCAATGTAATATAAACCAACATAAATCCACTAGATTTATGAAGCTTTATTAGACGTTTCCTTTAGAAAATAGAAAAAGGAAAAACAAATCTCCACTGATCCAGACAAGGACCAACATATAAAGCTTGAATAAATGATGGGCAGGAGATTAAACTCACCGCTGTAGCCAGAAGAAAGTGGTACGGGAGGAACTGCATTCGTAAGACGTCGTTAAACTTACGAATGCAGTGTAGCTCTATCCCGTTAGAGTCGTAGATGTGGAGCCACTTCTTCTGAGCCACAGCAAACATGTGTTCAGTGTGGAGCCACCTAAAGAAACACAGACCAAACTCTGTAAGACTCGGAAACACACAATGTGAATATTTGTGCACAGTGCAAATGTTTTTCTTTTCTTTCTTTAAACTTACTTGACATCATTGACAGACTCCATGACGTTTAGCTCACACATGAGCTGTTTGGACTGCCAGTCTACACAAGCTACATGGCCTCTCCGTCCACCCAGCAGCAGATGGCTGAAGCAAAAACAACACGACACCATGAACATTGATCAGGACGTGATCAGGACGAAGGAAGCATCATGACTTTCAAATTCCAACATGAAACCAAAAAGCTTTCTGAAAAAAAAAAAAATGTATGCTAAATTTGATTTTTCAAAACAAAATAAATAAATAAATTCTTATCTTCAAAATCATATCTTCAAGGCTTTCTAAGTCTTTCTAACAGAACACATTTATCTTCCTGTGAAATCTGACACAGGAAATCCAAACAGCCAGTCTTAAAAACCCCTTACAGCATCAGCAGACATTAACTACATATGAACGTTTGATGAAAGGACCAAATAACAAACAGAAATAAAAATTGCCCTGAAACATAACCACATGCTGTTTATTACTGTACCATTTATTACTGTATGACTGGTGAAACGGCTGAATTGATACATACGTCTGCATTCTTATTTATAAGATATATAGACATATCTGTTTTATTTCCTTTGTAAATTTTTGCATACAAGCAGAATGTTGACACATAGTGCAAGAAGCACAAGCACCTCACAGGACAGACAACATGGGTGAAAACCACACATTGAACGTTTTCACCCATGTGAAAACGTTGGGTTTTCACATGGGTGAAAACTCATGTGAAACATGCATAATGCATAGAAACATTATGCATGTTTCTATGTATAGAAACATGCATAATGTTTCTATGAATGAAGTTGTTTTTTCTGTTCCTGGGGGAAGGAGTTTTTATGCATCTGTGTGTGTGCAAGGGCAGGATGTGGTTAACTGTGAAGTATGTAAAGCAGGGGTATGAGCCACTTCATTTTCAGGGTCGTGGTTCTAATTTGAGTCAGAGCCTTGAAATGCTTCTGTCTTCGAATAAAGGACATTTCTGAACAGTTTTATCTGGCCTTTATAAAAGAATTTCCACAAAATTGGATAAGTAGTCCAATCATAATTAATCTTATATGCAAAAAAGAAAAAAAGAAAAAAAATGCATTTTCCAAATATAAATTACATTTGTTTAGCTTTGAGGTGACAAATACAACAAACAAAATTGCAAAGTCGAGCATGCTTGAGCTTTTAAAGCAGGTGTCATCTGTGTTTCATGATTAGTATGCTTGTTAACTAAAAAGATACTGAGTTGTTTAGTTTAAAATCTCATGGTGGTGACTGTAAGGAAGAAAGTGAATAGGAATCATAAATACCTGCAGGCTGACAATTAAAATGTTGTCAGCAGCTCTTTTGTTACTGTACCTGTTCACGTAACATAAATCATGTCTCATAAATCATAAGCCCAACAGCGAGTACGCATGTCAATACTCACCGTCCTGTTCTGCTGTAATCCAGGCGATATGGACCGAACTGACACAGTTTTAGATTAAAATGCTGTAAAGAGAGTTAAAAAAATAATTAAGAGGTAGCAGAAACCATCCATTTTGCAAATATGGTTTTGGTGCAATAAAATGTATTGTACAATGCATATGGCCTTGAAACAGTTTGATAAAAAAAAAAGAGAATAAATAAATTAAAAAAATAAATTGCAAATGGCTTGTTTCCTCATAGTTTTAGGTCAGTTAAGACTGCTCAAATGATTTCAATCTTTCTTCAAATTCAGATATTTAGGTACATCTCCAGAAAGTAACCTGGACATGTTGGGTGTCGGACCATGTATTTCTCACTGCTGACCTAACTGGTGAAACAAATTCGTAGGCCACCTTGCTCACGCACTTTTTCAACTTACTTGACAGATTTTCTATGGGACATAAGTCAGGGGTTTTGGTGGACTGCTCCAAAACACTGACTTTGTCAACCACATGTTACTGTGTAGCACATTTTGGGACTACACTTAGAGTCAATGTCCAACTTACTGGTTAACATGAGATGTTAACCAGTAACATCTCATGTTACTGGTTAACATGAGATGTTAACCAGTAACATCTCATGTTACTGGTTAACATGAGATGGTGCATTAGCATTTACACTGATGTCCTTCTCTCATGATGCAATTTATTTTGAGAAGTTCACCAGCCCCTGTTGTGGCAAACACGTGTTTTTGGACTTGCAAGCTCTTAAATTTCTCTTTCAAATTCAAGGATGCTCATTAGGACCAACCTCTTCAATTTCTGTTTCTTTGGACCTTAGGTGAGAGCAAGGAACACTTGCTTCTTTAAGAATATTGGAAACCACATGGGTACCTCTAATTAGCGTGAAAGTTGTGAAGAAGCATAAAAAGACATTATATTCTCATACGGCTAAATTTAAATGCATTGTGATCTTAAATCATGTTCATTTCTGAATGTGAAGAAAGTAGAAATTACTCGCTTGTCTTTTTGACATTTAACAAACAGAAATAATGATAATCAGAAATGACCTAAAACAGGAAACATTTAGGTTAATTCAATACCAGACTGTGAGATAAAAAGGTTGTGCTGTTTTTATGCAGAATATGCAAATATCTGGTTTTAAACTGGGTGACTAAAACCAGATACTCGGTTTTGTAGGTGTTTTGTTTGTGTGCAAAAAGTCTCTTTGCCATTGAAGTGTCAAGCTCTCCAGTGCCCCCTAGTGACTCTTCCACTGAAATTTATACAGTATATTTTGGCATGATGGCAATTTATTATTTAAAATTTTTACAAATATTTTACCCAATTATTAAACCATTTCCTCTGATTGAATAAAGTTAAACAGTCTTTTCGTAACAAACATACTGGTTTGATGAGTTATGGTATAAAAACAAATTATGGTTATCTACTACAAACTTCTATATGTAAAAAAGAACTTTACTTCTGCAGTGTCTTTAGAGTAATAGTTCATGTAAAACCTTTGTACCTTTGCTCCAGATGTAATGTCCACAGCATCAGCAATATCCTCCTGTGAGATCATGCACGTATCCTCATCTTCATCTCCTTCTAAAAAGCTGACATCAGACAGAGAAATGGTTTAAAGTGAAATGGCTTCAGATATATAGCATTATTTTTTTTACAAAGTAGTGCATATTTTTTTCCAAGAAAATTACCCTGCGTCTTCTGGCAGCAGGAGGTCAAATCGAGCGGCTTGTTTCTGGGCCATTTCTGAAGCTTCCTCTGAGCGAGTGATGATGTCCTTCAGCTTGTAATGATGCTGAAGAGGCTGAAGCGACACCAGAGAAGTACAGAGATGAGCTACAAAGACAGCCAGCTGCACAATGTGGAAACAGTTTGTGCACAAAGGTGCTTACCTTCTGAATTTTGCCTTTTCTCTTGAATTTCTCCAGCTTGTCTTTCGGGATAGGAGGAGGCCCGGGGAAAGGGTCGGATTTCTGAAAGACAATTATTTACAAAGTTATAAAATTATGTCTTTATAAATTAAGACAAAATGGGGGGTACAAATATTGTAGAGCCTTTGTTGCTACAACATCGTTTCAGGATGTTCAGTTAGGCATAATCTTTATAGTAAATTTCAATCATTAGCAGCTTTTTCCACAGTATTTATGGGATAGTTGAGTAATAAACTGATGGCAACAGCCAGTCAGTAACAAGGTTATAATAAATTACCTAACTACTTTGCATGTATTAGGGCTGCACAGTATATTGCAAATTGATTATTACTGTAATATTATTGTATGCATTATGCAAATTGCAAAAAAATGCCTGGCTAAGTATGAGCTAATTACCTAAATACCATACACTCAGTCTATGTCTTGTTTAACATGACATAAAAGACAAGAGATGATAAAGAGATTATTAAGAAACTTCAGCAGTTATCGGCTAGAAGCAACTTGTTTAATAAAACCTTGTTGCTGAGATAGAAATGTTACCAAGTCTCTCAGCTTAAATAATCCAGAACCAGATTTGTAATAACGAAGTTAAAGAAGGCTAACTTAATAACATAAACCTAATATACAATAGATTTTAGCCCTGTTAAAAATTATCTGAAGGCATCATTTCAGCCATCTATCATGTCAGTCTGATTTGATTAGAAAAGCAGAATGTTTCCTCCAGAAAATATTTCTCGTAAACTCCAGTGACATAAAGAAGTCACTTCATTCTAAGAAAATATTAAATACTGACTTATATTCTGCAGGGATGCGGTTGTTTAATCTCAGTTAGCTTTTCATGCTCTTACCCCCGATATGACTTTCTTCCCACCATCCGGCTGTTCATCTCGCTTCCTTTTCTTTTTTATTCGATTCTGTTGCCTCTTCTGCTGCTCAGGTTGTCCTTCAGTTTTGTTGTCATCTTTCGTTTTGCCTTCTGTCCCCTGCCAGTAACGAACTGGACGCTGGTGGAAATGACCAAAGAGCGGCAGTTTAACAGCATTAACATACAACAACATACAGTTTAAAGCATTCATTTCAACACTGAAACGGGGCCGGCAGGGTCTAATTTGCTGCTATTGTGGGGTTTCATTAAAAAAAAGAAAAAAAAAACCCCTCAAAGAATACAAATTAATTCATACCTTTTTCTTTTTTTCCACGTGTGAAACATTCACATCTGCCTCGCTGGGAGACGCCATGTTTGTTGTGTACGTTTTTGAAGTTCCTGTTGCGTCACTTCTGCTTCATCATTTCCGGATTTCTTGTTAATTATTTTTCTATTTCTTGATTTTTATTTATTTATTTTTTGGCACATTTTCGCAAATAATGTAATTTTTCAGCGTGTAATATAAAATCCTTCGAATTAGAGTATTACCTCCAGAAAGGAATGGTGCTTGAAAATGTTTCTCGTAAACTCTAGTGACATAAAGAAGTCACTTCATTCTAAGAAAATATTAAATACTGTCTTATATTCTGCAGGGATGCGGTTGTTTAACCAACCAAACTATAAAAAGACTGAATGCAGATTCAGGCTTAAGATGGACATTCTGAACAATCAGAAGCTGTTTTTTTTCCCTCTCGATAATACAGTTGTTTCATTTATTCCTGTTACTTTGGCATGCAAAGCTTATAACTACGACTGTGTACTGGGCTACTGAATATGGGGGAAAAAAAGGAATACATTTCCACCAACAGACTCAGAACTTGTGGTATTGCTCTGGGAGATTTTATGGAGAATACAAGGAGATTTCTGAGCTTCAAAAATCTAAAATTTGCAAGAATGCAGAAGACCTTGAAGAGACATTTTTCTCCAAAGAAACCCCTTCAGACTGTTTGGGGGCATCTAGGAAAAGGCTTGTCTGGAGAATCAAAGGCGGAAGCTACCAGGAGTCCAGTGTAATGCCCGTCCTGAACATGTTCTAAGACAAATCTTGCCAAATATCCAGGAACAAATTAGTATAAAGCTTTTTTCAAACATGATGGAGCTGCACGCCACAAGGTAAGAGTGAAAATGAAGCGGTTCAGGTAATAAGAGACCAGTCAGGAAACTACTCAAAAAGCCAATAAATCAAACAGACCAGACAACCTCAAAGCACCGATCAAGTAAGAAGGGGCTATCAACACACAGTGTTTAGCCCTGAAGCTGGAACACCTTTATGACAGAGTAGAACGAGACAGGATTGATGAAGAAAAGAAGTCGCTGTTAATAAATAAAGTTTGCATAAACTTTACAGTATTCTCAACAAAAGGCATTAAAACCATGTAAACATCATCAAATAATCCAACATTGAAGCAGCAAACGTGCTTCACAAACAAAAATGAAGTGTTTATTTAATGGTTAAAATAACCAACTATGTTCGGCTAACAGGAATAATTTAGCAGTTTTATTCAACCCTGGTTAACTTGATCTCCAGTCGAAGAAACAAAAGTTTAAAGAAAAAAAAAAAACTATTCAATAATATCCGTTTGTTGGGTAAAGTGTGAAAATGATTGTTGAAATAAAAAAATAAATTAAAAAAAACACCTTCACACGTCCATTCAATTTAATGAAAATCCTACCAGAGGCAGTAAAATACTTTGAACAATGTTGTGATGGAAAACCTTCAGTGTTACCACCAACTTGAGCGCTGCTGCAGACCAGACATCCTCTCAGAGAGACAGCACTCCTTGAGCAGTGCAAACATTGTACAGTAACATTGGGCTTGAGAAACTGTCGTATCCACCAAATTTCCCAGATCGCGATCTTGTCCAGCATTTTTGGGATGTACTGGACAAAAAGCTTTGACTTACTTAATTCACAGTCTAAAGGATATGTTGCCAACATCTTTGTACAAGAAACCACAGCACAGGAGGCACAAACAATTCTGGGTCTACAGCTTATAACGTTATCCTTCTTCATCAGTATTAACTATTAATAATGTCACCTTCTGTAACAACGAAAACTATTTATTTGAAGCATTTTTGCACACGTTGATGATAAAAGGATTCTAAATGGGCTGATCTCAGCTAGTTTTGCATGCTCTCACCCTCGATATGACTTTCTTCCCACCATCCGGCTGTTCATCTCGCTTCCTTTTCTTTTTTATTCGATTCTGTTGCCTCTTCTGCTGCTCAGGTTGTCCTTCAGTTTTGTTGTCATCTTTCGTTTTGCCTTCTGTCCCCTGCCAGTAACGAACTGGACGCTGGTGGAAATGACCAAAGAGCGGCAGTTTAACAGCATTAACATACAACAACATACAGTTTAAAACATTCATTTCAACACTGAAACGGGGCCGGCAGGGTCTAATTTGCTGCTATTGTGGGGTTTCATTAAAAAAAAGAAAAAAAAAACCCTCAAAGAATACAAATTAATTCATACCTTTTTCTTTTTTTCCACGTGTGAAACATTCACATCTGCCTCGCTGGGAGACGCCATGTTTGTTGTGTACGTTTTTGAAGTTCCTGTTGCGTCACTTCTGCTTCATCACTTCCGGATTTCTTGTTTATTTTTCTATTTCTTGATTTTTATTTATTTTTTTTTTTTGCACATTTTCGCAAATAATGTAATATTTCAGCGTGTAATATATAATCCTTCGAATTAGAAAAGCAGAATATTGTAAATAAATTACATTTATTTCTTTTTTTTTAACATTAGATCTTTGCCAAACTTACACCCTGCTTTACTTACACTCCACTATTCACAAATTAATGTTGCTTAGATTTCACATGATTGTCGTAATGTTTTTTTGTTTTTGTTGTAAACAACAAACTTTCTACATTGAAAAAATATTAATATTTTCAATGCAAAATATGTAAAATATTTAAAAGCAACATTAATATATTAATAGAATCTATTTCATTTTTAAATGATTCTGTCATGGGTTGTTTTGTTGAAGAAGGGCCAAAATACAAATAAGAGCTTGAAAGTAGTTTGGTGAATTGACAACTTTAATAATAAAAATAACAAAAATCAAAGGGAAGGCACAGAGACAACAGGAAATGAAAATAGCCAGGAAACAATGGGAAAACCAGTGAACATAAACACAGAAGAGACATGACATCCTGACATGGGAACAGGTGAGTGTAATCAGGGGAATGTTGAATAGCTGTGAGAGAGGACTGAGAGAAGGAAACTTAACACAGATAACACACAGGAAGGTTAACTAAACAAAATGCCTAATACCATGATAAGAGGATAAATAAAAAAATAAATACATAAATAACAGAACACATTAAATAATAAAGAAACTCAACACCTGGAATAAAGTATAGCTTACTAACATAAATAAACCCAGAAAGAATCAGAAAACAAAAAATTGTTCCAGTATTGATTTACACAAACCACATTTCAGTTATGCTCAGTTTTGGTGAGAAAAAAACAAAAAAAAAAAACAAGTTTTTCATGCATTCTTCTAAATCTGAGCACATATTTATCTGTCATAAAGTTAAGACATTTTATTGATCAAATGTATTCTTTATTATGTCAGAAGACATGAAGCTTTGGAGTTTTAAAGGCTTTTTCAATTTATGAACTTCACTTGTAACTGAGAAAACATAAAGGTAAAAGTTCAAACATGTTGCAATGAGGAGCAGCTGGAAGTTGAAACCTATTCAGGAAGAGCGACTATGCTAACAGTGAAGAGTTATGTAATTTGAAAAGCAGAGCGCCGATCAGCTCTCCAGTACAAACAGGAAACTCCAGGAAGGAAAGGCAGACCAAGTCCAGTTGCAGCATGTCTCTCGATTTCAGCAAGGTATGTGATTTCTTGCTGGTTTTCTTAGTTTGTCCTTCTGCGACTTCCTCTTTTAACATTGCAATCTTATGGAGTTCAGCTCTTTTAAGCTCTTGTGAAGTGAAAAGATTGCTTATTTGAGGATGTTGCTTTAAATGAACACAGGACTGTGAGTGGATTTAATGATTTCAGCAAAGAGTTGAACTCCCACTCCATTCTTTTCTCAGTGCCTCTAGAGCTTTCACTAAACTATGTAGCCTCAGGCGTTCTCACTGAATACTACACAAAACATTTGATCCATTTGCTTCCTTGAAAGTTTTTTTTTTTTTTTTTTGTAAAATCTTGAGTTTCTTGGTCATAATGCAAATCTGATTCTTTCTCATCTTCAATCAATTAATCAAATTTTATTTGTATAGCACATTTCAGCAGCAAGGCATTTCAAAGTGCTTTACATAATTAAAATAAAAACAGCATGTGAGAAAGAGTTAAAAAAAAAACATCATTAAAACGCAAACAGTGAGAAAGAGAAATAAAAAGCTGTCTCTAGTCAAACGGCATTTGACAAGGACTTTAACCTCTCTTTAACTTTAATGGTTTGATGTCAGTTTTTACTTTCCTTTATCAAAGATGGATGTGTCTTCCCGGCCAAAGCTGTTTGATTTCCATGGAGTCGCAATGATTCCTATTTTCACAGCAAACTGGGAAAATGTCCAAAATTTTCAGGCCAGACCAGATGATATACTAATAGCAACATATCCAAAAGCAGGCAAGTCTACATAATCTTTACATGTGTTTTATCAATCACAGATTTCTGTGTGTGTGTGTGTGTGTGTGTAGGTGTGTAGGTGTGTGTGTGTGGGTCATTAATCATATCTGCCTCTCTTCGTCTCCTCAGGGACCACATGGGTCTCTCAAATCCTTGACTTGCTGTATTTTGGCAAGACGTCTCCGGAGCGTCTGACTTCACTCCCCATCTATGAGAGAGTGCCTTTTTTGGAGATGTCCATCCCAAACTTGTTGTCAGGTCAAAGAAAAGATGCATTCTTCACGTATAATAGCCTCACTTTAAACTTCCAACTGCACATCATAAAACATCGTAATCTGTAGGACTTGTGTTTGTTTGTCACTTCAGTTTGATGTTTTTAGAGTGTCTTGTTTTTTTGTTGCTCTTTTTGTTTTAGCTTAGTTGTGTTTCCTATTTAGTGATGCTTTTATTTATACCGATGTTTTGCTGCATTCATTAGTTGTTTCCCAGGTGTTTCTTTGCAATGTCTTCCTATTTTAGGTCATTGACCTCCGACCTCCCAGTAATATCCTCCCCATTATAAGTAGCCCTTCTGGTTTTGCCAGTATTGTCAGATCAATCTGGTATGCACTATGCTGTTTCAGTACAGATTTTATGCTTTTGCCCCCCTGATCAGATTACATTTTTATACATGGACTCCTCTTGTTATTGAGTAGGCTTTTGTATTTGTTTCACCCCCTTCTGTCAGTGATTTGGTACTACCTGACAGAAGGGTTTAAGCAGCCCACACTGAGAAATTAGTGCAAAAAGCAAAGCAGCAGAAGAAGACATCTTTATGCATTTTTTTGTTTGTATGCTTATACAGGAAAAGACCAGGCAGATAAGCTTCCTACCACCCCTCGACTCATCAAAACCCATTTTCCTGTTCAATTTGTACCAAAGTCATTCTGGGAGCAGAACTGCCGGGTAATGAGGCTTTACTGTTTGCATTTTCTTAACATGACCAGAACGAGTTGAAATACTGAACGGTGCTGATATTTATTTTCTCACAGCAATGGTACATTTTTTTTACAAACGTCTGTTTCTTTGGTAGATGATCTATGTAGCCCGCAATGCAAAAGACAACATGGTGTCTTATTACCACTTCGACTGCATGAACAATGTCCAACCTGCAGCTGGAGACTGGAACAGCTTTTTCCAGAGATTCATGGAGGGAGACAGTATGTATGAAATCATCGCCTTCTATGTGTTCATACTTTAATAACGTCCATATTGCAAGCCTTTCCATCCATGCATTCTATGTACCTGCAAAAGAGACACCAAACATTGTTAAAAATAAAATATCAATATCTTGGGTTGGTTGAAAAGGATGTAAACTGATGTAATTGGCATCCAGCATACAGGTGACTATTTCCTTTTAATTCTATAAATTGTTTCCACAAGTTTTGTCTGTATTTGGCTTATTTTTATTCAATAAATGAGAGTCATTTTTCTTACTTTAAGATGGTCTTATAAGTTTGTAAAGACTTCAATTTAAAGAAGGTGCATTTTCTTCTGGATGATATACACAATTCCTCCACAATAAGCCTGCCTTCTACTGTTAATCTACCATCCAGTGGTGTTTGGCTCCTGGTATGACCATGTGACCAACTGGTGGAAGAAGACACAAACCCATTCAAACATCCACTACATGTTCTACGAAGATATGATTGAGGTAATTTGTTTTAATCTTTCACAGATTTCTCCTTATTTTACACCTAAAAGGTGATGAAACATGGATGACTTCTGATCATGTTTGCAGGACACTGGACGGGAAATAGAGAAACTCTGCTCCTTTATCGGATTGACTCCCTCTGCTGAGGAGAAGGAAATGATCAGAACTGGAGTGCAGTTTGACAACATGAAAAAGAACAAGATGGCCAACTACTCCACACTGCCAGTCATGGATTTCAAGGTGTCTCCCTTCATGAGAAAAGGTTTGATGAATAAGTTCATGTTGTAAGAGATGTCACAATCAACTTCCAAACACCAGTGCAGTCAACTTATGCCTGTATTTCTGCAGGAAAAGTTGGTGACTGGAAGAATTACTTCACTGTGGCACAGAACGAAGAGTTTGATGCAGACTACAAGAGAAAGATGAAGGACCCTGCCCTGCATTTCCGCTGTGAACTCTGACAAAAATAGATGACAAACACAACTGCAATGAAAAAAAAAGAGATTTTTATTATCAAATAGGAATAGTAATGTAACCTTGAAATGTAAAGAAAAAATGAACATAAGCCTATTTTGTACTAATTTTAAACAATATAATTATTTTGTAATATTTAAATAACAACCATCAGATTTCATTTTTTAGATTTTAAAATGAATAAAAATATTGCATTTCCCAAAGAGATGATGGCTATATTTTTTTTCTATGTGATGTTAATATTTGTAATTCATTTCAAACAGATCTTATAACTATTACTGGGACTCTTATTGTCATGCTGTTCTGGAAATTATGTAAAATTATGTAAATTAAAAATGTTAAAGCTATCATGTTTTTTTTTTAATATATGTATATATAGATTTGTGATGTTTGAAAGACAACAAAACAAATTCAGTTTTGGTAAAACAATAATCGGATGAAACAGTTCTGTATTTATTATAATCTAACAAAGTAGCTGTTTATTGAACTCATCAAAATCCCTAAAGAAAAACAACTTGTGCAAGATGAAGTTATCATGTTCAGTTACCCAAATTCAGTTGGGACCAATACGGACAAGAGTATGAATTTAATCCTCAATGGTCAGTTCTTTCTATGACATTACACTTTCCTGTACCCTAAGCTGACTACTGATCTGAGTCTTGGTATATGGTTGTGTGGGATCTGTGAGTGTAAATGGACGAACTTGGCTGCAGTGGGAAGTGCTGTGACTGTTTACTCAGTTCATTTACAAAGAGGAAACCCCCACACCCTCATGGACTGCTAAGTAAGGAAACTGATGATGAAAGGTTTAAATACCGCTACTTTTGGAGAAACACAAGAAGCTAGAGAGACCACATTTAGAAATCTAAACATGAAAGAAAGGTGGATAAATGCCAACAAGTAAACATGAGAGAACAGTAACTACAAAGAGCATGACAGGGTTGAAGAATGGGTCAAACAGCGAACAAAAAGATGACAATGAACCTCAGAAAAGAGAATGACGGGAAAACGAGAAGCAAATCAAGGAAAGGGGAAGACAAATTACCAAAAATAAACTGTGATCTGCAAAGAAACAAAAAGCCAAAACCAAAATAAATGAACAAAAGAATAACACAAAACCACCACATGAATAAAAGCCTGAAGATTAATGACAGAACTATTTCTTAAGCAAGAACATCAGACCTTGTTCGAGTCACCAAGACGACAAATGCTCTATTGAAACTGAGGAAGTTGTGCAAGATGTCACCCTGAATATTACACAACAAACTAATCACTGTAGTTCAGAAGATCCTCATATGACTACACAGTAAGAAGGTAAGGTAAGTTTGGCTTTATTCTACTTAAAGATGAACATATAATGTCATAGTGTAAATGAACTGATGAACAGGAACATCGACCGACAGTTTTGTAAAAACTCTATGTGCTCACAGAGATAAAAATCCGAAAGCTTGGGTCACACATTTAATTGACCATCTGGAGACTGAGAATGAGAATAACCAAACACTGCCAGCAACATAATGCAAAATGATCAGAAGACAGAGCAAATTTTAATTAGGTTTTATGTTTCAATATCCACATTCATCTGTTTAAATGAGTGTGGTTTAGAAATAGTCTAAATGAGAACATTTAGAGTTTAGACATTAGGCTTCATTATCCCTAGGAGGACATTTGTTTTCATAACATAGTACTGAGTCTTGAAAGACAAAGAAAGTGTAATTAATGAAATCATAATTTGAAACGGTGTATTGTAATTACTCACATTATTATTATTATTTTTGTCTAATCTTAATATGTGATCATCCGAAACTGTTACTTGTGTGTTCAAGTTCTGGTTATTTGCTTATGTCTTTCCATTTTAATTTATTCCTTGTGTTGGTTCATTTATTCTCATTGATTGTACTTTAATCTTGCTTCCTTCAGGTTTTTCCCCCTAAGTTCTCTCTGTTTTGTCAGTCTGTCACCTCTTTCCTCAGTCTGCTGTCCTTCTCAGCTGATCTAATCCCCTGATTTGCTTTTTTTTCCCTCCACTTTCATTCAGCTGCTTTCCATTGTCATCTGATAAGCTAATTTGGTCTCTTTGTCGCTTCTGCTTCTCGTTTAACCCTTGTGCATGCGAGGTCAGAGGCAAACGTAGAGGACTGTGGAAAATGATACAAGTTTTACGTGTGTGGGGTCGGTTGGACCCCATTTCTGGACACAAGGGTTAAATCTTTTTCTGTCCTCACTGGCTCCTTCTTGCTCTAGCTGTTCCCTGCTGTTCTGTTGCACTCTCAGTGGTCTCTTTTAATCATGCATTCTTTGACAGTTCAGAAGTCTTGTTTGTACGTTGATCCTGCTTTAAACTTACAATACACAACAGAAACATTTAATAAGAATGACAAAAAGGCAACTGCAATATAAATTTGTAGGTGAGCAAAAACTTCTCACAGCATTATTTGCTTAACAGATGTTCTTAATTTTGGAGTTCTACTTTTTGAGGATGGTCTTTCACTGCTGAATGTGGTCTGAAACATCTCTATTTATTTAAGACATAATGAGAATAAAATAAATCTTTAATGGTATTCATAGATGGAGTTGCCGCCTCGTCCAACTTTGTTTGACTTCCATGGAGTCTCCATGACCAAATACTTCACTGACAACTGGGAGAATATTCAGAGCTTCAAGGCAAGGCCAGATGATATTCTAATAGCTACTTACCCTAAAGCAGGTGAGCTCAAGTAGGGACAATAATTACTTTAATTTCATTGTATTATATTTATGTTTTGTAATTGAAAATGTTTCCATCCCAGGAACCACATGGGTTTCCTACATCCTGGATCTTCTCTACTTTGGGGAAGCAGACTGTCGTTCTTCTGTTCCTCTGCAAGAAAGAGTGCCTTTCCTGGAGATCAGTGAGCCTTCTCGACCTAAAGGTTTAATCCTAGACAACACACACATTTGTACATCTTTTTGCATTATAATCCAATTGAATCTTTATTCTTGTGGGTTAAGGATCTGTTGTCAAAAGGATCCTTTTTTTTTTTTTTTTTTAATGAGCCATGCTAAGCTGCTGAATCTAAACATGTCAAGTTGTGTATGTCATCAACTGCAATCGTATCCATCTCCCAAGGTAAAGATTTGGCAGACCAGCTCCCCACTGCTCCTCGTCTCATTAAAACCCATCTACCAGTTCAGTTTGTGCCAAAATCCTTCTGGGAGCAACGCAGCAGGGTAAAACGACATGCAACACACATGCACAATTCAGGAAACCAACAGAAGAAATCTAAATTGTTGTTTATGTCTTAACAGATTGTATATGTGGCACGTAATGCAAAAGACAGCGCGGTTTCCTATTTCCATTTTGGACGTATGAACCGTGTTCTGCCAGAACCAGGGGACTGGAGCTGCTTTCTGCAAAACTTCATGCAGGGAAAGGGTAGGTACAATGTTAGAGAGCCACAGCAGAATATATAACTTCCATCCAACATGTGAGCAAACACCTTCTATGCTTCCAGTTGTGTTTGGATCGTGGTATGAGCATGTGAATACCTGGTGGGACCAGAAGCAGACTTATTCTAATCTTCACTACATGTTCTATGAAGACTTGATTGAGGTAAGGGGAGTTGTGCTTAAAACGACAAGCAGGCCTACAGTTTGAAATGGCCTCCTTTCCATTTCTGAAAGAACAGCTGGACTTCATGCTAATGCAGTGTTTCTCAACCCTGGTCCTCACCGGCCCCCTGTCCTGCACGTTTTAGGTATTTCCCTTCTGCCACACACCTGAATTGTATCTCTGGGTGATTAACAGGCTTCTGCAGTACTTGATGGTCATGCAATCATTTGAATCAGCTGTTCTGGAATAGAGGCACATCTAAAACATGCAGAGCAGGAGGGCGTTGAAGACCAGGGTTGAGAAATACTGTGCTAATGTGTTAACTCAGCCTTTTGATCCTGGTGTGTTGAACAAGGGGCAAATCCTTTTATTAAAAATGTTTTTGTAATTTTTTTTTCCGTCTAATGTAATTTATGAATTGTCCTACAGACAGTTGTTGTAATAATTGTACTTGGCTTCAGTTTCTTTCTTTTAACATGTTGTCTTTAATCATTTTTAGGACTCTGGACAGGAAATCAGCAGACTTTGTTCTTTTCTGGGCTTGTCTCCAACAGCTGAGCAAAGGGAACTTGTCCAAGCTAAAGTGACGTTTGACAATATGAAACAAAACAAAGTAACCAACTTCTCCACTGTCCCAATGATGAATCAAAGTGTATCTCCTTTCATGAGGAAAGGTCTGTAAAAATCTTTTTTAAAGATCAGACATTTTCACTAGTTTTATCACTGATTCAACTCCTTATTTCCAGGAAGAGTAGGAGACTGGAAGAACCATTTCACAGTCTCCCAGAATGAACAGTTTGAAGAAGACTTCAAGAACAAAATGAAGAACACTGCTCTCGTCTTTCGCAATGAAATTTAAGGACCTTGTCTAAAGCCTCACGTTGTTAGCACAGGAAGAAACTCCTGCGGAGTTTTCACCTTTCTTAATGTACATGCTGTGTTTTCTTTGCACATTATGCATCTGTTGTTGCACTTTAGAACTGAGTAAAATGAATGTGGAAGAGAATTTAAATTATTTCTCCTTTGAGGCAAATAGACATCCAATAAA